>NC_092256.1:5921888-6054388 GCF_036320965.1 Panulirus ornatus | reverse complement strand
ATGTATGTGAGAAATACTTAGAAAAGCAAATGGATTTGTATGTAGCGTTTATGGATCGGGAGAAGGCATATGATAGAGTTGCTAGAGATGCTCTGTGGAAGATACTAAGAATATATGGTGTGGGAGGCAGGTTGTTAGAAGCAGTGAAAAGTTTTTATCAAGGATGTAAGGCTTGTGTACGTGTAGGAAGAGAGAAAAGTGATTGGTTCTCAGTGAATGTAGGTTTGCGGCAGGGGTGTGTGATGTCTCCATGGTTGTTTAATTTGTTTATGGATGGGGTTGTTAGGGAGTTGAATGCAAGAGTTTTGGAAAGAGGGGCAAGTATGAAGTCTGTTGGGGATGAGAGAGCTTGGGAAGTGAGTCAGTTGTTGTTCGCTGATGACACAGCGCTGGTGGCTGATTCATGTGAGAAACTGAAGAAGCTGGTGACTGAGTTTGGTAAAGTGTGTGAAAGAAGAAAGTTAAGAGTAAATGTGAATAAGAGCAAGGTTATTAGGTAAACTAGGGTCAAGCCAATTGGGAGGTAAGTTTGAATGGAGAAAAACTAGAGGGAGTGAAGTGTTTTAGATATCTGGGAGTGGATCTGGCAGCGGATGGAACCATGGAAGCGGAAGTGAATCATAGGGTGGGGGAGGGGGCGAAAATCCTGGGAGCCTTGAAGAATGTGTGGAAGTCGAGAACATTATCTCGGAAAGCAAAAATGGGTATGTTTGAAGGAATAGTTGTTCCAACAATGTTGTATGGTTGCGAGGCGTGGGCTATGGATAGAGTTGTGCGCAGGAGGGTGGATGTGCTGGAAATGAGATGTTTGAGGACAATGTGTGGTGTGAGGTGGTTTGATCGAGTAAGTAATGTAAGGGTAAGAGAGATGTGTGGAAATAAAAAGAGCGTGGTTGAGAGAGCAGAAGAGGGTGTTTTGAAATGGTTTGGGCACATGGAGAGAATGAGTGAGGAAAGATTGACCAAGAGGATATATGTGTCGGAGGTGGAGGGAACGAGGAGAAGTGGGAGACCAAATTGGAGGTGGAAAGATGGAGTGAAAAAGATTTTGTGTGATCGGCGCCTGAACATGCAGGAGGGTGAAATGCGGGCAAGGAACAGAGTGAATTGGATCGATGTGGTATACCGGGGTTGATGTGCCGTCAGTGGATTGAATCAGGGCATGTGAAGCGTCTGGGGTAAACCATGGAAAGTTGTGTGGGGCCTGGATGTGGAAAGGGAGCTGTGGTTTCGGGCATTATTGCATGACAGCTAGAGACTGAGTGTGAACGAATGGGGCCTTTGTTGTCTTTTCCTAGCGCTACCTCGCACACATGAGGGGGGAGGGGGATGGTATTCCATGTGTGGCGAGGTGGCGATGGGAATGAATAAAGGCAGACAGTGTGAATTGTGTGCATGGGTATATATGTATGTGTCTGTGTGTGTATATATATGTGTACATTGAGATGTATAGGTATGTATATTTGCGTGTGTGGACGTGTATGTATATACATTGTGTATGGGGGTGACCTGATGATGAGAATAGAATTCTCCAGACGTTCTCAATGTGTTTTCTTCCCAGTTTCCACCTTGTGTATATATATATATATATATATATATATATATATATATATATATATATATATATATATACATATATATTATTTTGCTTTGTCGCTGTCTCCCGCGTGAGCGAGGTAGTGCAACAAAACAGACGAAAGATATGGCGCAACCCACCCACATACACATGTATATACTTACACGTCCACACACGCAAATATACATACCCATACATCTCAATGTACACATACATATACACACAGACACATACATATATACACATGCGCACAATTCACACTGTCTGCCTTTATTTATTCCCATCGCCACCTTGCCACACATGGAATAACATCCCCCTCCCCCCTCATGTGTCCGAGGTAGCGCTAGGAAAAGACAACAAAGGCCCCATTCGTTCACACTCAGTCTCTAGCTGTCATGCAGTAATGCCCGAAACCACAGCTCCCTTTCCACATCCAGGCCCCACACAACTTTCCATGGTTTACCCCAGACGCTTCACATGCCCTGATTCAATCCATTGACAGCACGTCGACCCCGGTATACCACATCGATCCAATTCACTCCATTCCTTGCCCTCCTTTCACCCTCCTGCATGTTCAGGCCCCGATCACACAAAATCTTTTTCACTCCATCTTTCCACCTCCAATTTGGTCTCCCACTTCTCCTCGTCCCCTTCACCTCCGACACATACATCCTCTTGGTCAATCTTTCCTCACTCATTCTCTCCATGTGCCCAAACCATTTCAAAACACCCTCTTCTGCTCTCTCAGCCACGCTCTTTTCATTTCCACACATCTCTCTTACCCATACATTACTTTCTCGATCAAACCACCTCACACCACATATTGTCCTCAAACATCTCATTTCCAGCACATCCACCCTCCTGTGCACAACTCTATCCATAGCCCACGCTTCGCAACCATACAACATTGTTGGAACCACTATTCCTTCAAACATACCCATTTTTGCTTTCAGAGATAATGTTCTCGACTTCCACACTTTACTTCCTCCAGTTTTTCTCCATTCAAACTTACCTCCCAACTGACTTGACCCTCAACCCTACTTTACCTAATATCCTTGCTCTTATTCACATTTACTCTTAACTTTCTTCTTTCACACACTTTACCAAACTCAGTCACCAGCTTCTGCAGTTTCTCACATGAATCAGCCACCAGCGCTGTATCATCAGCGAACAACAACTGACTCCCTTCCCAAGCTCTCTCATCCCCAACAGACTTCATACTTGCCCCTCTTTCCAAAACTCTTGCATTCACCTCCCTAACAACCCCATCCATAAACAAATTAAACAACCATGGAGACATCACACACCCCTGCCGCAAACCTACATTCACTGAGAACCAATCACTTTCCTCTCTTCCTACACGTACACAAGCCTTAAATCCTCGATAAAAACTTTTCACTGCTTCTAACAACTTGCCTCTCACACCATATATTCTTAGTATCTTCCACAGAGCATCTCTGTCAACTCTATCATATGCCTTCTCCCGATCCATAAATGCTACATACAAATCCATTTGCTTTTCTAAGTATTTCTCACATACATTCTTCAAAGAAAACACCTGATCCACACATCCTCAACCACTTCTGAAACCACACTGCTCTTCCCCAATCTGATGCTCTGTACATGCCTTCACCCTCTCAATCAATACCCTCCCATATACTTTACCAGGAATACTCAACAAACTTATACCTCTGTAATTTGAGCACTCCCTCTTATCCCCTTTGCCTTTGTTCAATGGCACTATGCACGCATTCCGCCAATCCTCAGGCACCTCACCATGAATCATAAATACATTAAATAACCTTACCAACTAGTCAACAATATAGTCACCCCCTTTTTTAATAAACTGCACTCTCAATACCATCCAATATATATATATATATATATATATATATATATATATATATATATATATATATATATATATATATATATATATATATATATGCCGCAAACGCGGGAGACAGCGACAAAGCAAAAAAAAAGAAAAAAAAAAAAATATATATATATATATATACAGGATCGAACCCGGGACCCCTGTGCAAGAGGCAGGCATGCTAACCGCTAAGCTATGGGCCTGGCTAATAGGAAACAACTATTCGAATACTAAGTACTCGAATACCCTTCGTCTCACAATGGTGAGCAACGGGGTCTATACCGGTTATTTCCCAACAGGCGCACATAGCTAGCTGATAGCGTTTTACCGAACCTATCTATACAACATGGAGGTATATGAATACGAATAAAGTGCATATGAACGCGCACTTTCATAGAACATACAAACCTCCAACAGCCAGGATCGAACCCGGGACCCCTGTGCAAGAGGTCTATTAGCCAGGCCCATAGCCTAGCGGTTAACATATGTATATGTGTATATATGTATACGTCTGTGTGTGTAGATATATGTATACGCTGAGATGTATAGGTATGTATATTTGCGTGTGCGGACGTGTATGTATATACATGTGTATGTGGGTGGGTTGCGCCATATCTTTCGTCTGTTTTGTTGCACTACCTCGCTCACGCGGGAGACAGCGACAAAGCAAAATAATATATATATATATATATATATATATATATATATATATATATATATATATATATATATATATATATATATTTTTCTTTTTCTTTCAAACTATTCGCCATTTCCCGCATTAGCGAGGTAGCGTTAAGAACAGAGGACTGGGCCTTTGAGGGAATATCCTCATGTGGCCCCCTTCTCTGTTCCTTCTTTTGGAAAATAATAAAAAAAAAAAAAAAAAAGAAAGGAGAGGATTTCCAACCCCTCGCTCCCTCCCCTTTTAGTCGCCTTCTACGACACGCAGGGAATACGTGGGAAGTATTCTTTCACCCCTAACCCCAGGGTGAATATAATATATATATATATATATACACAAGGTGGAAACTGGGAAGAAAACACATTGAGAACGTCTGGAGAATTCTATTCTCATCATCAGGTCAAGATGAGAAACAAGTATGTTGCGAGACAAATGATCAGTAATCAATGGTGGTCCAAAAACGCATAAAAAGAAAATGAAAACGCTCGGTATTGACGCTTTAAATCAGTCACGACTCGGTTGACAATTACTTATCAAAATTACATTAAAATGAGATTTAAAGAGCAGGTTTCATACGAAATTGAAAGTAAAAGCTAATAACATGTACAGGTTCCTTACCAACAAAAAGCACAAGGGTCTACATGCAGTCTCGTGTGTACCAGGCTTTGGTTCACGGTGTGGGTTGACGTAAAGCCTCTGCTCTCCTCACCTCCATGTCTGTGGCGTAACTGGAGAGAATTTTGAAATCCGCCTCAAATACCAGGTGGTCCCGCATGTTCCCGAACGGCAGAGTAAGGTGGATGACCGAGTGACTGATTCGTGGGATATGACCAACCCTTTTATGCAAAGATATGCACCCCGAGTTGCCTCATCGCCTTGCCTGTGCACGAAGACGTACACCTCAAACTTGGATCTTCGTGTACAGCTTACGGCTGTTGGCAGTCAAGAATCCTATGTCTGAATAATTTTGCTACGTATATAAGGAAGAAGATCATAAATAGTAGCTCTGTGGACAGATAGCGGGTGATTTGTTCCTATTAGACAAAAAAAAAAGTTTGGATAGATGTTTTCCTATAGATTTCCTGGGAGAACCACTGGTCATCAGTACATTAGTTGCAATGTAAACGCACAAGTGATAGGAACATATACACGACAAGGGACGGTACATGATGCCTCCTTGCTGCATGTAACGTAAAAACAACACAAAACCATCCTAAGTCCTCATGGACAAATCGCCTACAGCAACATCTCGTCGCCTATCAACAAAGCAGCTAATATGGGATTGCCGACATTACTTGCTTGCGGGAGAAACTAACAAAAATCCTGTTTGACATTTCTTCAGGTTGAAAGTCACGTTCACCATAGTGTTTCCTTCCATCACAACAGCAGCTGAACCTTTGTCTAAGGAAGTAAGGGACACTTGCTTCAGGGATGACACCCTCGGATTGTTACAAGCTAATGACGCTCTCCTTCATTACCCTCACCACTGAACACGACGTAGGTAGCTAACACGATAACTCCACAGATGCCTTGCCTTGTACCTGATCACTTTACACGGTTCACCTTTTCGACAAGTCAGAAAGGCATGACCTTTACTAAATCTGTTTCTTTTGTTTAAAGGCGGATGATATGTCAATGATTCCAGCTTCGCAAAGAATTATATTTACAGCAACATGTGGGGATTTACCTGTGAGCCTAGATATAAGAGAGGCGCGTCCAGGGAGAGGTTTTGCATTTGTAAAACTAGGAGTCACAAATTACAGCTGCAATACCTGACACTACACGAAGAGAGCTGGGTCAGGTTGGATGTTCTCGATTCGTCAGTACGAGAGGTTCAGTACGAACAAGAATATGATAACCTATTTCTCCAAGCTTAACACTGTCTATATTTTGACGATATGTAATAACATTGGCATAAAGATGTAAACTCTGATCAAATTATTTGGTCACTGGCAGGATTTGATTTGTAACGAAAGGTTTTATAGATAGTGTCCCCCAGTGGCCAGAGAAATGATGAAAATTGCTCCAGCGATTCTCTTCATCATTAGACTATACGTTTCTGCTATGAAAACTATTTGCAAAACCATCTCTGACGCATAATTTGGTGCTTTTTATGATATGCTAACTGCAAAAAGTGATCATGGAAAACTAAAGTTTGAATATGTGGTACCCGAGGACAAAGAAAAAAAAAAGCAGAGGTGAAACACAACACAGAGAGGAAATATAAAAGCGGAGAGTACACGAACCTCAACAATTTCTGTGATAACATAGATTGAGATATGAAGTTCAGCGGCCAGGAATCAAAGCTTTGTCGTGAGAGTTTCTGTAAAATCTACAGTGACGGAGTCGGAACATGGGTACCTCTAGCCTTAAATACAGAGGGAATGGCAAAAAAGGGAAAAGAACAGCTTAATGAAAGATGTCCACGAGCCAGGAAGCTTCGAGGTGTAGAGCGTCGACGATATATAGTCAGCACTCCAGCCAGCCAGCATTTGCATGTATAATAGAGCAAGGAACGAGTATATCAGGATGGGAAAGATGGAATAAATTGACTTTAAAAAGAATATTGTAAACAGTTTGAAAATCTAAAATTTTTCCATAAATTCACCTCGAGTCAGTTACCATTCAAAGAGCAGCTAATCAGGCTAAGAGATTTAGAGGGAAGAGATGCTGGATGATATGTGAGGACCTGAATAATAAGTTCAAACGTTGAGGTATTTCGAAAAGACTTTAGAAAAATGAGAACGTATACAAGGATTATGGTCCTAATGAAATATCGCCATGTATGCTGAAAATGTGAGCAAATACGCTACATACACCTCTTGAAATACTACTCAAATGTCAGTGGCAAGAGAGAGAGTACGATGGGACGGAGTAGGGGCGAACTTCATAACCTCAAAAGACAAGTTTCTCACTTTCTAAATAATTCGTGAATGCTTTTCCTTGTCTTTTCATTTTTTCCGTTTCATAATTCTCTCTATATTTCAATTAAGGCTCGGCCTTGATGTGGACCTTTGTCTGTAACTGGAGCCATGAACATAGAAAAACTTTAAGAAGACCAGCAACAGTATAAGACTTGCGGTTGAATGGAATAACGAAGTAATGAAATCACGAGTATGGACACCATACATTAGTGCAAAAAGATATATGATAATAAAGGGTTCAAGATATGAAGATCTACGAGTATAGAACTCACTCCCCTCATCGTATAACTAGGTATACACACCTTCGTGGGAGTGCAGATTACCTTTGTGAAAGGGAAGGAAGTTTGCAGGCAGGAGGCTTATTCTTAAAATGGGCCAAGGTTACGCGTGGCGTGCCACATGGCTCGGTTTTAGGCCCACTTGTACTCTTGGTGTATGTAACTGACTTGCCTGAATGACTAGATTCGCATTTAAACATGTCTGCGGATGATGGCAAGGTCAAGAGAGGAATAAGTAATAAATATTGACTGGTTTAGTTTCCAGGAAGACCTAGACAGACTCCACAGATGGTCTGATAAATGGATAATGAGATTCAATCCAATTGCAAGGTAATGATGAACCTCAACGAAAGGAACCAGCGTGTGTATTATCCGGCGGGACATAAGCTACAGGAAATGACGCGTGAAATTGCTCTAGATGCCCACATGTAGAGAAGGGGAGGAAGCTGCCAGACGCATGTTCAATAACCCACATACGTAGACGCCTATGTTCATGTATCTCCTTAGCAAAGTTGAATCTGCTAGCGGCTGGAGCGATATAGTTGAGAAGGAACGTTGTGTCGGCAATATAATGGGTATTAAGAAACCAGCGGTACTGAGTCGTCGAAATGAAGTGTCAGTGCGCCGTTCAGAGTGTGGAGGCCGGGGAGTCTATGGTAATGGTGAGGGTGTGATGGCTAGGGAGGGACGGAGGGAATGGTGCGGTGAAGAAGAGTAGTATCCAGGGACGGAGGGAGTGGCGGTGTTCAGGAGGGAGTGGTGGTGTTATGAGAGGGTGTGGTGGCCAGGCATCGATGGTAATGGCGTGGGAGTGTGTGACGGCCAGAGAGGAAAAGGGAGAATGTGATGGGGGCGTGATCTTCAAGAAGGGTGGGAGTGGTGGTGGTGTGGGTGGTAACGGTGGCCAGGGAGGGAGGGAGTGATGTTGATTAGGGAAGGCATGGTGGTCGGGGAGGGAGGGAGTGGAGGCAATGAGGTAGGGTGAGGTGGCCAGGGTGGGTGGGCATGGTGGCGGAGAGAGAGGGAACAGACTGGGGGCCGGAGGGCAGATATCTGCTAGTTGTTCCTCCTTTGTAGCCAGATACACGTCAAGAGAACTGTGAAAAAAGAAAAATTGTCTACTGATAAATTCAAAAATCGCATGAGACCGAAGCCTTACAAGTCTGGTCACCGCACCTAAAGAGCTACAGTGAAAGGCTGAGGACAAGACATCTGTCCACCTTGAGGGAGAGAGGAGTGACGAGTGACCTGATAACAGCGTTTAAGTTCCTAAATCAGCTGGATGACGATGTCAGTCAACAGTTCCTCACGAGGTGCAGTGTCAGAGTTATGAAAAGCCACTATCAGAAGCAAGAGGCTGGACAAGACAGAAGTGAAGACATATTGGCTTAGTATAATGGTGGCAGGAGGCTGAGGGGGTCTCACCAAGGAGACTGTGAATGCCGGCAACTTACAGATTTACGAGTCGTAATGGAAGTTACATACTAGAGATGGGACCCCACTCTCTCCCCGTACTACACAAAGAGGTAATGACACACACACACAAACAAAGACACACCTGGCATAAGCTGAGTGTGTGTGTGTGTGTGTGTGTGTGTGTGTGTGTGTGTGTGTACACAACGTTAAGACATGGTACTATTTCAGTCTGAACAAACCATTGTAATTCTCTCCCCCCTCGTAACACCCAAAGAGTAATCACAAATGGTGATAGTTGGAGCAGCAGCTCAACAGGTGACAGTGTCTATATCAAGCTTTCATTAATTATCACCTTGGCTCCGGCGATCACTGGTTATTAGCTGTGGGCAACCGTGTAGGGGGTGGGAAGGCCCCACGGTATGAGGCGTGGTGGTGGATGGGAAGGGGAGCGGCAGGGGTGGGGCTGTACTCAGAGCGTCCTGGTGGAAATTTTCATTAAATTTGATGCACTTTTTTATGAAATTCGTCCGATTTTTCCGCCCCGACATTTTTCCTCACGTGTCAAGGGCTGGGAGATTGGCAGATCTTAGCGGTGTTCTCTGAGCGACAGCCACGTTCAACAGGTCAGCACCATCGTTCAGGACGTGATTATCATACGCTGTACCCACTTCGAATCCCACCTCCTTATAAAAATAAGAGAATATATACATATATAAAGTAAAGAATACGATCATTATTCAAATCCCGAGAGAAAACGTTTAGGGGAGAGCGAACACCGAAACAGAAGCGAAAATATTCGAAAAATGGGCCGAACTTCTGAACAGGTTAGAGCAGCGAGGAGCGAGTCTGGCCACGCCAACGTTGACTACCCTCCAACTTTTCAAGAGGTAATTATTGGAGGGCAGTGTGGCGATATTGGAGGGCGGTGTGGCGATAAATTCGGTTCCCAGTGAGAATACAATTATGTGAAACATTTTGGCAACAGGCTCAGAGGTGCGAGATGGGTTTACTGTAAAGTTTCAGTGTATTAGATTACAAACAACGCCTTCGCCTGGAAGGCTGGAACCCTGGAAGATGGCACTTCATAAAACAACGAGTGCAAAGTCACCCATAAAACGTCCCTGTATATCATAGTGGAAATGTACTCACTGTGAACAAGATCAGGCCTCCAAGTTCTCTGTACATCGCACTATCATATAAATCTACCTACAAACACAGACATACAAACAAGTGTGTATGATGGTATAAATAAACCCCCCCCCCTGTGTGTGTACAGACACACAACCCTGTGTATCAATATCATTATTTATGTTATAATCATTATACAGTGTTCATCTCTAGGATGCAGTGCAATGAAAAGGCTCCTGCAGCTTCAAGGATGCGATACTTCCAGTAGCAGAAAAAAGATCGACTCCTTGGAAGTGAAGAGTTCCTCGACGTGACTGTACTCCACTTCGTCAACAGATGATGATATAACTCCGCCGAAGGTGACTTTTAACCTGCGGTGTAACCACAGACGGGAGGAGGAGTCCGGCAACACCTACAACGTTGTGCAATATGGGAGTAAAGTAAGCAGCCCTCTGTATACAAAAACAGAAGATAATCTGCTCTCTCTCTCTCTCTCTCTCTCTCTCTCTCTCTCTCTCTCTCTCTCTCTCTCTCTCTGGGATCGACCTGGAATCATATAACAGATAACCAGTAACTATGACCATTTAACTAACATTGCCTTCAAGGTTACCCCAACTTAGATTGCGTTCTCAATGATCAATGGAATGTCGCATCACCCAGCTGGTGACCTGGGGGAACGAAAGACATCTTTCGACATACTTAGTAGTGGGGCAGTAACACCCCCCCCCCCAAGGAGGCCTCTTCCCCCCAAAGGAGGCCTCCCCCCCTCAAAGGAGGCCTCCCCCCCAAAGGAGGCCTCCCCCCCTCCCCTTAGTGCTTAAGAGCAAAAAGCCATTTCTGCCCCCAAGGAAACTAGGCCCCTTTTATGGTACAGCAATGAGAACTGTAATAGTCCTGATGAAAATTCTACACACATGATAGCTACCGTGTTCATCTTCAAGCACATAACTGGGGCCCTTCTGAAAATTTGCCCCAGTAGCGAAAATAACTCAACAGACGCCCTGGGGTAACCTGCCTACACCCTGGGGAGGTTTCAAACTATGTATGTATGAATCCTTTCCTGACTGATGGCGGGTCAACCCCAGTCAACAGTCACCAATCAAATGTCTTGACATTTCAGTGATCACAGAAAACATCGTCTGAGAAGAGAAACTTACGTCCATTGTGGTTTAATGTGTTGTCACTGTTTATCATTCATATGATCTTGGGTTCGATCCCAGGTCACGTAATGTAAAGGCTTACATCTACTTCATATGCGTGTAAATACCATTTCATGTATATTCGCCATTTCCCGCGTTAGCGAAGAAGCATCAAGAACAGATGACAAAGACTTTGTGGGAAAAATCCTCACTTGGGCTCATTCTCTGTTCCTTTTTTAGGAAATGTAAAACAGGAGAGGAGGATTTCCCCAACAGACTTCATACTTGCCGCTCTTTCCAAAACTCTTGCATTCACCTCCCTAACAACTCCATCCATAAACAAATTAAACAACCATGGAGACATCACACACCCCTGCCGCAAACCTACATTCACTGAGAACCAATCACTTTCCTCTCTTCCTACACGTACACATGCCTTACATCCTCGATAAAAACTTTTCACTGCTTCTAACAACTTTCCTCCCACACCATATATTCTTAATATCTTCCACAGAGCATCTCTATCAACTCTATCATATGCCTTCTCCAGATCCATAAATGCTACATACAAATCCATTTGCTTTTCTAAGTATTTCTCACATACATTCTTCAAAGCAAACACCTGATCCACACATCCTCTACCACTTCTGAAACCACACTGCTCTTCCCCAATCTGATGCTCTGTACATGCCTTCACCCTCTCAATCAATATCCTCCCATATAATTTACCAGGAATACTCAACAAACTTATACCTCTGTAATTTGAGCACTCACTCTTATCCCCTTTGCCTTTGTACAATGGCACTATGCACGCATTCCGCCAATCCTCAGGTACCTCACCATGAGTCATACATGGTGAGGTCAACAATACAGTCACCCCCTTTTTCAATAAATTCCACTGCAATACCATCCAAACCTGCTGCCTTCCCGGCTTTCATCTTCCGCAAAGCTTTTACTACCTCTTCTCTGTTTACCAAATCATTTTCCCTAACCCTCTCACTTTGCACACCACCTCGACCAAAACACCCTATATCTGCCACTCTATCATCAAACACATTCAACAAACCTTCAAAATACTCACTCCATCTCCTTCTCACATCACCACTACTTGTTATCACCTCCCCATTTGCGCCCTTCACTGAAGTTCCCATTTGCTCCCTTGTCTTACGCACTTTATTTACCTCCTTCCAGAACATCTTTTTATTCTCCCTAAAATTTAATGATACTCTCTCACCCCAACTCTCATTTGCCCTTTTTTTCACCTCTTGCACCTTTCTCTTGACCTCCTGTCTCTTTCTTTTATACATCTCCCACTCAATTTCATTTTTTCCCTGCAAAAATCGTCCAAATGCCTCTCTCTTCTCTTTCACTAATACTCTTACTTCTTCATCCCACCACTCACTACCCTTTCTAATCAACCCACCTCCCACTCTTCTCATGCCACAAGCATCTTTTGCGCAATCCATCACTGATTCCCTAAATACATCCCATTCCTCCCCCACTCCCCTTACTTCCTCGCGTGTCGTAGAAAGCGACTAGAGGGGACGGGAGCGGGGGGCCAGAAATCCTCCCCTCCTTGTATTTTTTTAACTTTCTAAAATGGGAAACAGAAGAAGGAGTCACGCGGGGAGTGCTCATCCTCCTCGAGGGCTCAGATTGGGGTGCCTAAATGTGTGTGGATGTAACCAAGATGTGAAAAAAGGAGAGATAGGTGGTATGTTTGAGGAAAGGAACCTGGATGTTTTGGCTCTGAGTGAAACGAAGCTCAAGGGTAAAAGGGAAGAGTGGTTTGGGAATGTCTTGGGAGTAAAGTCAGGGGTTAGTGAGAAGAAAAGAGCAAGGGAAGGAGTAGAAATACTCCTGAAACAGGAGTTGTGGGAGTATTTGATAGAATGTAAGAAAGTAAATTCTCGATTAATATGGGTAAAACTGAAAGTTGATGGAGAGAGATGGGTGATTATTGGTGCATATGCACCTGGGCATGAGAAGAAAGATCATGAGAGGCAAGTGTTTTGGGAGCAGCTGAATGAGTGTGTTAGTGGTTTTGATGCACGAGACCGGGTTATAGTGATGGGTGATTTGAATGCAAAGGTGAGTAATGTGGCAGTTGAGGGAATAATTGGTATACATGGGGTGTTCAGTGTTGTAAATGGAAATAGTGAAGAGCTTGTAGATTTATGTGCTGAAAAAGGACTGATGATTGGGAATACCTGGTTTAAAAAGCGAGATATACATAAGTATACTTATGTAAGTAGGAGAGATGGCCAGAGAGCGTTATTTGATTACGTATTAATTGACAGGCGCGCGAAAGAGAGACTTTTGGATGTTAATGTGCTGAGAGGTGCAACTGGAGGGATGTCTGATCATTATCTTGTGGAGGCTAAGGTGAAGATTTGTATGGGTTTTCAGAAAAGAAGAGTGAATGTTGGGGTGAAGAGGGTGGTGAGAGTAAGTGAGCTTGGGAAGGAGACTTGTGTGAGGAAGTACCAGGAGAGACTGAGTACAGAATGGAAAATATATATATATATATATATATATATATATATATATATATATATATATATATATATATATATATACATATATATATATATATATATATATATATATATATATATATATATTGGCATGAGAGCTATAAGTTTGTTGAGTATTCCTGGTAAATTATATGGGAGGGTATTAATTGAGAGGGTGAAGGCATGTACAGAGCATCAGATTGGGGAAGAGCAGTGTGGTTTCAGAAGTGGTAGAGGATGTGTGGATCAGGTGTTTGCTTTGAAGAATGTAGGTGAGAAATACTTAGAAAAGCAAATGGATTTGTATATAGCATTTATGGATCTGGAGAAGGCATATGATAGAGTTGATAGAGATGCTCTGTGGAAGGTATTAAGAATATATGGTGTGGGAGGAAAGTTGTTAGAAGCAGTGAAAAGTTTTTATCGAGGATGTAAGGCATGTGTACGTGTAGGAAGAGAGGAAAGTGATTGGTTCTCAGTGAATGTAGGTTTGCGGCAGGGGTGTGTGATGTCTCCATGGTTGTTTAATTTGTTTATGGATGGGGTTGTTAGGGAGGTAAATGCAAGAGTTTTGGAAAGAGGGGCAAGTATGAAGTCTGTTGGGGATGAGAGAGCTTGGGAAGTGAGTCAGTTGTTGTTCGCTGATGACACAGCGCTGGTGGCTGATTCATGTGTGAAACTGCAGAAGCTGGTGACTGAGTTTGGTAAAGTGTGTGGAAGAAGAAAGTTAAGAGTAAATGTGAATAAGAGCAAGGTTATTAGGTACAGTAGGGTTGAGGGTCAAGTCAATTGGGAGGTGAGTTTGAATGGAGAAAAACTGGAGGAAGTGAAGTGTTTTAGATATCTGGGAGTGGATCTGGCAGCGGATGGAACCATGGAAGCGGAAGTGGATCATAGGGTGGGGGAGGGGGCGAAAATTCTGGGGGCCTTGAAGAATGTGTGGAAGTCGAGAACATTATCTCGGAAAGCAAAAATGGGTATGTTTGAAGGAATAGTGGTTCCAACAATGTTGTATGGTTGCGAGGCGTGGGCTGTGGATAGAGTTGTGCGCAGGAGGATGGATGTGCTGGAAATGAGATGTTTGAGGACAATGTGTGGTGTGAGGTGGTTTGATCGAGTGAGTAACGTAAGGGTAAGAGAGATGTGTGGAAATAAAAAGAGCGTGGTTGAGAGAGCAGAAGAGGGTGTTTTGAAGTGGTTTGGGCACATGGAGAGGATGAGTGAGGAAAGATTGACCAAGAGGATATATGTGTCGGAGGTGGAGGGAACAAGGAGAAGAGGGAGACCAAATTGGAGGTGGAAAGATGGAGTGAAAAAGATTTTGTGTGATCGGGGCCTGAACATGCAGGAGGGTGAAAGGAGGGCAAGGAATAGAGTGAATTGGAGCGATGTGGTATACCGGGGCTGACGTGCTGTCAGTGGATTGAATCAAGGCATGTGAAGCGTCTGGGGTAAACCATGGAAAGTTGTGTAGGTATGTATATTTGCGTGTGTGGACGTATGTATATACATGTGTATGGGGGGGGTTGGGCCACTTCTTTCGTCTGTTTCCTTGCGCTACCTCGCAAACGCGGGAGACAGCGACAAAGTATAAAAAAAAAAAAATATATATATATATATATATATATATATATATATATATATATATATATATATATATATATATATATATATATATATATGTTAATGTGCTGAGAGGTGCAACTGAAGGGATGTCTGACCAATTATCTTGTGGGCGCGAAGGTGGATATTTGTAGGGGTTTCAGGAAAGAAGAGAGAATCTTGGGGCGAAGAGAGTGGTGAGAGTAAGTGAGCTTGGGAAGGAGACTTGTGTGAGAAAGTACCAGGAGAGACTGAGTACAGAATGGTAAAAGGTGAGAAAAATGCCGTAAGGGGAGTGCGGGAGGAATGGGATGTATTTAGGGAAGCAGTGATGGCTTGCGCAAAAAATGCTTGTGGCATGAGAAGCGTGGGAGGTGGGCAGATTAGAAAAGGTAGTGAGTTGTGGGATGAAGAAGTAAGATTATTAGTGAAAGAAAAGAGAGAGGCATTTGGACGATTTTTGCAGGGAAATAATGCAAATGACTGGGAGATGTATAAAAGAAAGAGGCAGGAGGTCAAGAGAAAGGTGCAAGAGGTGAAAAAGAGGGCAAATGAGAGTTGGGGTGAGACAGTATCATTAAATTTAAGGAAGAATAAAAAGATGTTTTGGAAGGACGTAAATAAAGTGCGTAAGACAAGGGAACAAATGGGAACTTCAGTGAAGGGGGATAATGGGGAGGTGATAACAAGTAGTGGTGATGTGAGAAGGAGATAGAGGGAGTATTTTGAAGGTTTGTTGAATGTGTTTGATGACAGAGTGGCAGATATAGGGTGTTTTGGTTAAGGTGTTCTGCAAAGTGAGAGGGTTAGGGAGAATGATTTGGTAAACAGAGAATAGGTAGTGAAAACTTTGCAGAAGATGAAAGCCGGGAAGGCAGCAGGTTTGGATGGTATTGCAGTGGAATTTTCCAGAATAGGTGGTGACTGTATTGTTCACTGGTTGGTAAGGTTATCTAATGTATGTATGACTCATGGTGAGGTGCCTGAGGATTGGCAGAATGCTTGCATAGTGCCATTGTACAAAGGCAAAGGGGATAAAAGTGAGTGCTCAAATTACAGAGGTATAAGTTTGATGAGTTTTCCTGGGAAATCATATGGGAGGGTATTAATTGAGAGGGTGAAGGCATGTACAGAGCATCAGATTGGGGAAGAGCAGTGTAGTTTCAGAAGTGGTAGAGGATGTGTGGATCAGGTGTTTCCTTTAACGAATGTATGTGAGAAAGCAAATGGATTTTTATGTAGCATTTATGGATCTGTAGAATATATGGTGTGGGAGGCAAGTTCTTAGAATCAGTGAAAAGTTTTTATCGAGGATATAAGGCATGTGTACGTATAGGAAGAGAGGAAATTGATTGGCTCTCAGCTAATGTTGGTTTGCAGCAGGGGTGTAAGATGTCTCCATGGTTGTTTAACACGTTTATGGATGGGGTTGTTAGGGAGGTGAATGCAAGAGTTTTGGAAAGAGGGGCAAGTGTGCAGTCTGTTGTGGATGAGAGAGCTTGGGAAGTGAGTCAGTTGTTGTTCGCTGATGATACAGCGTTGGTGGCTGATTCGTGGGAGAAACTGCAGAAGCTGGTGACTGAGTTTGGTAAAGTGTCTGAAAGAAAAAAGCTGAGAGTAAATGTGAATAAGAGCAAGGTTATTAGGTACAGTAGGGTTGAGGGACAAGTCAATTGGGAGGTAGGTTTGAATGGAGAAAACCTAGAGAAAGTGAAGTGTTTTAGATATCTGGGAGTGGATTTCGCAGCAGATGGAACCATGGAAGCGGAAGTGAATCATAGGGTGGGGGAGGGGACGAAAGATCTGGGAGCTTTGAAGAATGTGTGGAAGTCGTGAACATAATCTCAGAAACGAAAAATGGGTATGTTTGAAGGAATAGTGGTTTCAACAATGTTATATGGTTGCGAGGCGTGGGCTATAGAGTTGTGCGGAGGAGGGTGGATGTGCTGGAAATGAGATGTTTGAGGACAATATGTGGTGTGAGGTGGTTTGATCGACTAAGTAATAATAGAGTAAGAGAGATATGTGGTAATAAAAAGGGTGTGGTTGAGAGAGCAGAAGAGGGTGTTTTGAAATGGTTTGGTCACATGGAGAGAATGAGTGAGGAAAGATTGACCAAGAGGATATATGTGTCAGAGGTGGAGGGAACGAGGATAAGTGGGAGACCAAATTGGAGATGGAAAGATGGAGTGAAAAAGATATTGAGTGATCGGGGCCTGAACATACAGGAGGGTGAAAGGCGTGCAAGGAATGCAGTGAATTGGAACGATGTGGTATACCGGGGTCGACGTACTTTCAATGGATTGAACCAGGCCATGTGCCACATTACTTACCTTTACAATCAAATCACCCAACACTGTAACCCGGTCTCGTGCATCAAAATTACTAAAACACTCACTCAACTTCTCCCAAAACACTTGCCTCTCATGATCTTTCTTCTCATTCCCAGATGCATGTGCACCAATACTCACCCATCTCTCTCCATCCACTTTCAGTTTTATCCATATCAATCTAGAGTTTATTTTCTTACACTCTATCACATACTCCCACCACTCCTACTTCAGGAGGTGTTACTCCTTCCCTTGCTCTTGTAATGACTTTACTCCCAAGAAATTCCCAAACCACTCTTCCCCTTTACCCTTGAGCTTTGTTTCACTCACAGCCAAACATCCAGGTTTCTTTGCTCAAACATACTACCTATATACACATATTTATATATGTGTGTATATATATATATATATATATATATATATATATATATATATATATATATATATATATATATATATATATATTATTATTATTATTTTCCTTTGTCGCTGTCTCCCGCGTTTGCGAGGTAGCGGAAGGAAACAGACGAAAGAAATGGCCCAACCCACCCCTATACACATGTACATACATACACGTCCCCACAAGCAAATATACATACCCATACATCTCAATGTACACATACATATACACACACAGACATATACATATATACACATGCACACAATTCATACTGTCTGCCTTTATTCATTCCCATCGCCACCTCGCCACACATGGAATAACATCCCCCTCCATCCTCATATGTGCGAGGTAGCGCTAGGAAAAGACAACAAAGGCCCCATTCGTTCACACTCAGTCTCTAGCTGTCATGCAATAATGCCCGAAACCACAGCTCCCTTTCCACATCCAGGCCCCACACAACTTTCCATGGTTTACTCCAGACGCTTCACATGCCCTGATTCAATCCATTGACAGCACGTCGACCCCGGTATACCACATCGATCCAATTCACTCTATTCCTTGCCCGCCTTTCAACCTCCTGCATGTTCAGGCCCCGATCACTCAAAATCTTTCTCACTCCATCTGTCCACCTCCAATTTGGTCTCCCACTTCTCCTCGTTCCCTCCACCTGCGACACATATATCCTCTTGGTCAATCTTTCCTCACTCATTCTCTCCATATGCCCAAACCATTTCAAAACACCCTCTTCTGCTCTCTCAACCACACTCTTCTTATTTCCACACATCTCTCTTACCCTTATATTACTCCATCAAACCACCTCACACCACATATTGTCCTCAAACATCTCATTTCCAGCACATCCACCCTCCTGCGCACAACTCCATCCATAGCACACGCCTCGCAACCATACAACATTGTTGGAACCACTATTCCTTCAAACATACCCATTTTTGCTTTCCGAGATAATGTTCTCGACTTCCACACATTCTTCAAGACTCCCAGGATTTTCGCCCCCTCCCCCACCCTATGATTCACTTCCGCTTCCATGGTTCCATCCGCTGCCAGATCCACTCCCAGATATCTAAAACACTTTACTTCAAACCTACCTCCCAATTGACTTAACCCTCAACCCTACTGTACCTAATAACCTTGCTCTTATTCACATTTACTCTCAACTTTCTTCTTTCACACAATTTACCAAACTCAGTCACCAGCTTCTGCAGTTTCTCACATGAATCAGCCACCAGCGCTGTATCATCAGCGAACAACAACTGACTATCTTTCCAAGCTCTCTCATCCACAACAGACTGTATAATTGCTCCTCTCTCCAAAACTGTTGCAGTCACCTGCCTAACAACCCCATCCATAAACAAATTAAACAACCATGGAGACATCACGCACCCCTGCCGCAAACCGACATCCACTGAGAACCAATCACTTTCCTCTCTTCCTACACGTTCACATGCCTTACATCCTCGATAAAAACTTTTCGCTGCTTCTAACAACTTGCCTCCCACACCATATATTTTTAAGGCCTTCCACAGAGCATCTCTAGCAACTCTATCATATGCCTTCTCCAATTCCATAAATGCCCCGTACAAATCCATTTGTTTTTCTAAGTATTTCTCACATACATTCTTCAAAGCAAACACCTGATCCACACATCCCCTTCCACTTCTGAAACCACACTGCTCTTCCCTAATCTGATGCTCTGTACATGCCTTCACCCTCTCAATCAATACCCTCCCATATAATTTACCAGGAATACTCAACAAACTTATACCTCTGTAATTTGAGCAATCACCATTATCCCCTTTGCCTTTGTACAATGGCACTATGCAAGCATTCTGCCAATCCTCAGGCACCTCTCCATGAGTGAAACATACAATGAATAATCTTACCAACCAGTCAACAACACAGTCACCTCCTTTTTTGATAAATTCCACTGCAATACCATCCAACCCGCTGCCTTGCCGGCTTTCATCTTCCGCAAAGCTTTTACTACCTCTTCTCTGTTACCAAATCATTCTCCGTAACCCTCTCACTTTGCACACCACCTTGAGCAAAACACCCTATATCTGCCACTCTATCATCAAACACATTCAACAAACCTTCAAAATACTCACTCCATCTCCTTCTTACATCACTACTACTTGCTATCATCTCCCCATTTGCCCCCTTCACTGATGTTCCCATTTTTTCCCTTGTCTTACGCACTTTATTTACGTCCTTCCAAAACATCTTTTTATTCTCCCTATAATTTAATGATACTCTCTCACCCCAACTCTCATTTGCCCTCTTTTTTGTCTCTTGCACCTTTCTCTTGACCTTCTGCCTCTTTCTTTTATACATCTCCAAGTCATTTGCATTATTTCCCTGCAAAAATCGTCCAAATGCCTCTCTCTTCTCTTTCACTAATAATCTTACTTCTTCATCCCACCACTCACTGCCCTTTCTAATCTGCCCACCTACCACGCTTCTCATGCCACAAGCATCTTTTGCGCAAGCCATCACTGCTTCCCTAAATACACCCCATTCCTCCCCCACTCCCCTTACGTCCTTTGTTCTCACCTTTTTCTATTTTGTACTTAGTCTCTCCCGGTACTTCCTCACACAAGTCTCCTTTCCAAGCTTACTTACTCTCACCACTCTCTTCACCCAAACATTCTCTCTCCTTTTCTGAAAACTTCTACAAATCTTCACCTTCGCCTCCACAAGATACTGATCAGACATCCCTTCAGTTGCACCTCTCAGCACATTAACATCCAAAAGTCTCTCGCGCGTGCCTATCAATTAACACGTAATCCAGTAACGCTCTCTGGCCATCTCCCCTACTTACATATGTATACTTATGTATATCTCTCTTTTTAAACCAGGTATTCCCAA
The DNA here is from genome assembly GCF_036320965.1 of Panulirus ornatus. Taxonomy (NCBI): domain Eukaryota; kingdom Metazoa; phylum Arthropoda; class Malacostraca; order Decapoda; family Palinuridae; genus Panulirus; species Panulirus ornatus. The sequence goes on along the minus strand of NC_092256.1, from coordinate 6,033,632 downwards.
TCACCAGTCCTTTATCTGCGCACAAACCTACAAGCTCTTCACCATTTCCATTTACAACACTGAACACCCCATATACACCAATTATTCCCTCAACTGCCACATTACTCACCTGTGCATTCAAATCACCCATCATTATAACCCGGTCTCGTGCACCAAAACTACTAACACATTCACTCAGCTGCTCCCAGAACACTTGCCTCTCATGATCTTTCTTCTCATGCCCAGGTACATATGCACCAATAATCACCCATCTCTCTCGATCCACTTTCACTTTTACCCATATCAATGTAGAGTTTACTTTTTTACATTCTATCACATACTCCCACCACTCCTGTTTCAGTAGTAGTGCTACCACTATATATGCGGTATACCGCATATACATGGAAATATATATATATATATATATATATATATATATATATATATATATATATATACATATATATATATACATTTCCATGTATATGCGGTATACCGGGGTCGACGAGCCGCCAATGGACCGAACCAGGGGTTTCCAGACTCCGCCTGTGCGGGGTTACACTGTATGTCCTAAGTCACCTTTGGCAAGGCTATCATTAGCAGTTCGGTTTCGTAAGAGAACTTCACACTTTAAGGTTATATATCTCCTTGCTACTGGACTGAGTGCAGCCTTGGGCTGCAGGTACCTTTAGAAAGGTCATGGGTAACACCATGGCTCTTTCATCGAAATGGGTCCTCGGGTAATTATATGTATAAACATAAATATGAGGAGAAAAGAAACATTGTCACACCGAAGCTTTCCATTCCTCTGTACTGAGTGATAAAACTATCAGTGCTTCACAGTTCCATACCTGAGCAAGTACAGCTGGTCACCACAACGTCCTGCTGAGGGTCCAGCGTAAGGCCCGCAGTACGTCACCACCGTCACGAGACCACGGCTGAACAACACTGGCACGACGATCCGTGACCTTGACATCCCCAGGCCTAAAGTTCCAAGTTTCAAATCCATTTTGAAATTCGAAAGTCCTCACCGAGCCAACCCTCGGGCTTGCCGACCCCTGAGGGAGAACACAGCAAATTGATTATTTCTTAAAATGAAGCTAGAAGTACGGACTTATTTGTCAACAATTACGTATGCTTTTTTATATATAAATATATGGTTCAATTCTGAACACCTGATGATCACTTTATAAGCCAACCGACAATATTTCCCAATCGGATTACACTTCGACAACAGACATGCATTTCTGAGCAACTACAAGAGGACAATTGTGTTTCATCTGAATCTTACTCTGTACGAACGTTAACTCGAAAGTCCTCTCACAGAGGCTTAACAACGACTGATCTCTCCTTGCTCATGACAGGTACAACAAGTCGTCCGTGTGTCGTCACGAACACCTAACATCTGTAACTCACCCACAGGGTTGAGTCCAGTGTTCGAGAGCCACCACGATATTGGCGCACAAGGACCTACGTATCCACACCCAGCCACAGTGTTAGTCCGAATCACCTGAGGTTCGACCAACGAAGTAGTTGAGGGAAGTGTCTTAATGACCCAACAGATGTCGCACCGAATGGTATGTGTGAGGAAGTAGGGCGGTGGCGGGGTGAGGAGGTGCGGTGGGGAGGAAGATTTGTTTGTGTATGTGTGTATGTGTGACGTCACGGAATCTCCATGTACTGATAACGGAAGGAATGTGATGGCGTTGGTTCACAACATTAGGAATCTTTAGGTTTCTGTAACGATAATGATAAAGGTACGACAGAGAACATATACGGCCCTTAATGGCTTGGTGGGTGTAACTGATGATGATCCAGTGTGGTAGTTATCCAATGTTGGGTTGTTTTCTTAATGATCACGGAAGTATTTTGCATACATATTGTGTTTTATTTAGTGTTTGTTATTTTTCCACTCGGTATTTAAGTTGATGGTTTGGCATAAGTTGGTATTACGTAGCTATTCATCGTGAGGTTGTTGCCAGGGAAACTGTAGCATTGCAAGGGTTTTCTGTTTACTGGATCTGGTGATGAACAGGCACCTGCTTCACCTCACTCAGCGGGTTCCTACCTGACATGTTTGAGAGAGTCTCATCAGCGTCTTCCTGGCCTTCATCAGGATGTTCTGGTGTTGTATATGACGATGACATCATGATCCACCTGGTTGACTCTGGCAGTAGGATAAGAGGCAATAGTGGGACACATCAGCCAGGAGGTCAGTCAGGTGGCGAGGTCATCCGCTGTCGTGTGGAGGTTTAGTTCATCCATGCCACACACCAAACCACATCACACACCATACCACACCACTCCACACCACATCACACACCATACCACACCACACCACATGCCACACCACACACCATACCACACCACACCATACAAAAAGATACTGCAAAATTTGTCTTTATGATACTTCAGTACTATTTGGAATAATATGGTTCTGTGTTTATATTATACCAATAATCAGAACCTTGTCACGTTTAAGTATTGCCTACCGTGTATTAGCCAGCCCTACAGCTAAAACTGTAACGCCAGTGTGATATGTGGAATAAGATGCTGGTCTGTACAGATCAAGAAATGAAGGCTATCCATAAAATTGTTGTAATTCTAAAAACATTACATGGTATTAGATTTCCCTCAGCTGTGTCATATTTCCCTGTGCCGTAGTCATAGTGTTTCAATGATTCAGACTTTCCATTAGTGGGACGTCCACCCGGCACTAGGGATAAAAATATAGGGAAATATAAATGTTCCAGAGGAAACTCCTCAGTGATGGGTTCCACCACGACTGTCAGATGTTTTATTACGTATTCCTCGAATTTTAATAAGTGGGGTATTAACCCCGCCAGTCCCTCCAAATTGAAATAAAAAACTGTACATCTTTACCTCATCAAATTTCCAACAATTATCGCCAACTCTGATATTATGATTATTATAAAGGCAATACCATTAATTATCATCAGTTCTGATATGATTATTAGTAATGATAAAGACAATACCATTAATTACCACCAGATCTGATATTATGATTATTATAAAGGCAATACCATTAATCATCAACAGCTCTGATATTATGATTATTAGTAATGATAAAGGCAATACCATCAATTATCACCAGATCTGATATCATAATCATTCGTAATCATAAACACAATATCAGCGATTGTTAACAACTCTGACTTTATTATTCGTAATCATAGTACCATTAACTACCAACCACTCTGATATTATTATGAATATTACTGAAGTATCATAAAATCAAAAATTGCAGTATGTTTCTCCTTGTGGTATGGTGTGGTGTGTGATGCGTGGTGTGTGGTGTGGTGTGTGATGCGTGGTGTGTGGTGTGGTGTGTGATGCGTGGTGTGTGGTGTGGTGTGGCATGTGGTGTGGAGGGTCAGGGTGAACTAAACCTCCACACGACAGCGGATGACCTCGCCACCTGACTGACCTCCTGGCTGATGTGTCCCACTATTGCCTCTTATCCTACTGCCAGAGTCACCCAGGTGGATCATGATGTCATCGTCATATACAACACCAGAACATCCTGATGAAGGCCAGGAAGACGCTGATGAGACTCTCTCAAACACGTCAGGTAGGAACCCGCTGAGTGAGGTGAAGCAGGTGCCTGTTCATCACCAGATCCAGTAAACAGAAAACCCTTGCAATGCTACAGTTTCCCTGGCAACAACCTCACGATGAATAGCTACGTAATACCAACTTATGCCAAACCATCAACTTAAATGGAAAAATAACAAACGCTAAATAAAGCACAATATGTATGCAAAATACTTCCGTGATCATTAAGAAAACAACCCAACACTAGGTAACTACCACACTGGATCATCATCAGTTACACCCACCAAGCCATTAAGGTCCGTATATGTTCTCTGTCGTACCTTTATCATTATCGTTACAGAAACCTAAAGATTCCTAATGTTGTGAACCAACGCCATCACATTCCTTCCGTTATCAGTACATGGGGTTCCGTGACGTCACACATACACAATCAAATCTTCCTCCCCACCGCACCTCCTCACCCCGCCACCGCCCTACTTCCTCACACATACGATTCGGTGCGACATCTGTTGGGTCATTAAGGCACTTCCCTCAACTACTTCGTTGATCGAACCTCAGGTGATTCGGACTAACACTGTGACTGGGTGGGGAAGATCCTTGTGCGCCAGTGTATGTACTTGAAGGCCATGACTATATTATTCTAGTTCTCTGCTTCACGAAGAGCTTCAAACCCAAACTGTACCAAGACATAAGCCACTATATAACTCTGACTCCGGTTCGAATCAACTGTCTTTGTCAAAGTAGGTCCGTCGGGCTGTCAGTGGGAGTACTCGCTCATCGCTCCAGAATATTCTTCTACTGTGTTATCATGTTGTCTGTCATGTATCTTGTGTATCAATTTCAATCAACAACACAAAGTTGCCAAGGAAAAACTAAGCAAAATGTAAATCATCCTCTAGTAACTTGCTATAAACAAACTCATCAAGAATCATCACCTGTCTTCTGTTTATACAGAGGTTTTATACATAACGAGTGTATATGGTCTTCGAATCATTCTTCAGTCTGAAGTTTGTCTATGATCTGATTTATATAGCATGACGCTGACGGTCTTAATGAGCCTGGCAGTTGATAGGCCAAAAACCCAATCAACCATCTACACAGCTCACTTAATTTGCTACTTAGTAACACTTAAATACCAGGAAATATAACTTTTCTTGTTATGGCGGAGTTGTTCGATTTAATGACCCCCTGATAACCCTAGTTACCTCCCACATGTTGCAGCTAGTCGGCCAGTGTGCCCGATAACGACTTGGAAGATGAGCCTAATCTTCGCTAGCAATTACTCTAATTATGATCTTAGTTTTACCGTGAAAGTTACGCTGCAGACGTCATTTATTCATAATGAAAATGAAAACTGATTGTTCAGGTGTTAAAATGATGCAGGACACTATTAGATCTTCTCGTGATTTCTTTTTTTCTTTTTCATTGGTGGACAAAAGTCCACATCGAGAATTTGATTTAATTGAAACAAAATAAAACAACAGAGAAACGAAAAGAGTGGAAAGCACTTAAAGAGTCCTGGAAAAAGTGGAAATAATGTCTTTTAAGATAGAGTATTTGTTTTGTTTTTCTTCGAGAAGACATAGAGAGATAAAGAGTTCCTAAGCTTCGTGATGTAAGGGAGCAGACATAACAACGGCCCACCCTTGAGTTACCAACGACCACACAGTAATCAGGTAACACGGTATTTTGCCGAGTATTACGTGGTCTAGCTACCGGCAGGTGCACACAAGCAGCCAGCCCCCGCGAGGGGAGGCCAAGTAATATCTATAGAGGAAAAGTGAACCAACACAGCGGCGTAGGGCAAGTGAGTCAAGTTCAGATGCCAGATTGCTTTTGAACTCGACTATAACTAATAAGTGCGTCGAGCTGGAACTTCCCAGATGTGTGTGTGTGTGTGTGTGTGTGTGTGTGTGTGTGACGAATCAGCAAAGTATGGATGAACATCTTCGGTTTTATTTGCATACATTACGGAATTACTAATACCATCATCTGGATCTACACATAAAGGAAAACATAGTTTGATAAAGTTGATATTACTTCAACATACATCATAAAGGCCTAACATAAATAAATAACACAGTAAAAGAAAGTTAAGCATAACTAGTTATGACAAACAATCCTACCTTACCTTAGATATATTAGTGTTGCTCTTATGAATATTAAACGAATAAACAAAATCAAAATTTCCAAGACATGACTAATATCCTGCAATGTACAGTTAAATATCCTATCGGTACAACATATAAAACAGCTAGATAGTACTCCTCCAAATCTAAGAAAAAAATACATGAAAACATATAACTTTGTGGATACCTGACCGATATTTAAAGTGGTTTAGGTCCTGCACGACAGGAAGCAAGGATTCCAGTATTAACAAATCGGTGTTCGATGTGCTAGTAACCAGCACAGAAAAGCTCGCTGTCGACATTGTGGTGAACGTGATTCTGCATCGCTCAGAAGGGCAGTTTGGCAATGAGACACTTCGTTCATCCTGATCGACCTAGGTGTTCGCTTCGTCTTGCCAATATACAAAGCACGATGGCAGTAACTCCACAGGAATAACGTCTTTGAACTTAAAAATCATTGGACAGTATTTCTCGATTCAAAAGATTTTTGTAATGTTAACCTTATAGGAGGTAAATCCCGCGTAATAAAAGTCAATTTCTTATGGTGTATAATCACTCTTCCCACTAAACAGGATTGGATTATGTATTACGTCCCAGGGTATTGTTCGTGGTTTCAATAGACGTAATGATTTGTTCAGCATTTTACCAGTAAACATATTAATGAAATTTAAAGGAAACACTTCCATAAAACACTTCATATATAAGAAAAGAAAAGCATTGTTGAACCAAAAATAATCAGAATGAAATTCTCGTATGGCTAAGGTTACGTTAATATTCGATAAACGAAAAAACATGATTTTTCAAAAAAATGTAAACCATTGATTGTTGGTTCCCTAAATACTAAGTTCGAGGAAGAATTCCTACATTTATCTGCTACAAAAAGAGGATATCATTTTTTCCAGTTTCGAAGTAAATTCAGTACTTGGAAGTTTCAGTAATCTAGAAATAAAGGGAAATCGTCTGCATACTTAAAGATCAACAATGTATCGTCTACATAACTGTGATAGACAATTCCAGCCACATAACTTCATGGTGACCAAAATCCATTAGCTATGTTGGACCAAATGGGAAATTAATCATACCATCCGTATACCCGGGATGTGGAACCACTGAATGAAAAGAAATAATTACTATATAACAAAGATAATAATTCCCTAAACTAAAACTTAATGAACTCATAACTATATTCATCTGTAAGTAGGTCGTAAGCACAAGATATTAATGGGTTTCTAGAGAGGAATATTTGCAAATATACAGTGTCAAATACTAGACGCTGTGAGGATGACACATCTTTTTTTGTTCATTTTAGATACGGGCTTTTCCTGTCAAGCGAATTCTTCCAAACTGACTTATATAGACGGCACTCAACTTTATAAGGGAGCAGAAATCAAGGCGCCGAAATTTTCATGTGCTAACAGGCAATAATGACTGCTGCACTATGGCTAGCACCAGAAGAAGCAAGCATACATGGTTTATATATTGACTGCAGCACCTTTGGTCCAGAGAAGCCTCGGCTTTTTACCTCATTGTCGCGATCTCATTAAGATGGGCAGGTGATAACGATAATAATAACAATAATTATAACCTTAATTCAGCTCGTCATCAGATAATGGCAGACGCAAAGACAGAGGTATTAGACTAGGGTAAATAAGTTCCTGGTAATCACAGTTTGCCCGGGTTAGAAGGGTACTCATGATAGGGTCAGAAAATTCTAATTTGTCCTTTGTATCGTGCAACACGTGAAATCTCTCAGAAACCCAAATCTTTATCGTAGTTAAATATCCAGGATCAGCCCATTAACACTACCGTAAATCGTATGCTCGTCCACAGACGATATTTGGGAGTAGTGCCCCATCTTCATTATGAAACACTCAGCATTCCACTTCGATGCCTACCATAAGTAAATAAAAAGAATATTCACCCTAAGAAAGTAGCTGGCCAATTTCTTTCGACAGCATGGAATCAAACGATTAAATAATGATCGTGTCCCGTTTCACTAAATGTCAAGTAATCATTTTCATTAGGTTACCTTACACTTTACACAATTTTCTATGAAATAAAAGAAAATGATACTTAAGGGTAACTGTAATAAAGTGTAATTATGCACGAGTCGTAATTCGTATTTATGCAGAGAGATTGGGAGGTCTTGCACAATACCGTATCCATCTCAAGTCTATGACAAGCACTTGTGTTTCAGCATCATGCTTGGCATTCACTCAAGTGAGTAAAAGTGTGAAATTTGTCGTTTCTTTAGGAATTTTACAGTGAAAGATAAGTGAATCTTACATTCTGGGCGTTTGTTTGCTGTGTTCAAGTCCTCTCACTGTGTGCAATTAACATGAGGCAATGATGGTCAGTTATAAATCTCAGTTACATCGATAATCAGATAAATATCTGTCCCTAGGAAAAGCTAAGTGTTTAACGTTTACCTCACATATTCCCTTCATCATCATAGCCCTCCCCACTATCACTTAATATCGTAGGTTTAAAAAAAATCAAATCGCATTGCCCTTGCATGGACCACTTCTAAGTATAGTTAGTACAATGACTTTCGTAATTTTCCCATATCTCCAAGTTATTTCCATGGTGTTCCTAAATTGGAACTTACCAATAAATTTCAGATTCTGCAACGAGGATGACTTGTTTATCCAGTATGATCTGTGGCTGATGCTACTGACATGGCTGCAATGAATTCTTACATGTATCAACTACTGACACAGTTGTTTGTTCTACAGGTATTATTTTGGCTACTGACCTCATGAGCTGTCTGCATGTGTCCCTGCAACCAATGCTTGGACCCAAGGCACATGTTTAGCTGTTGCTTCCCACAGTTGCTATTTGGAGACCGGCTACTCGAGGATTAAACATTATGATGCTTCCTTCCCTTTAACAGCTAAGTTGTAGAATTTTCTTCTTTAATCTTAACGTCTTCTTATTACCTTTACATTTAAGAGTCAGGTCTAGAAACACCTGCAGAGCCTTGATTAATTTCTATTCCTTTTCTTTTACTTTTTTCTTATATCCAAGATGGCCTTTGTTTGGGGCTTACGTTTCCTCTCAAAATGTTAGTTATTGTAGGAGGAAAAAAAGATAGACCAAAGAAGATATGGGATTGATTAACTTTAAGGGGAAAAATGTAATGAGGGACAGAGCCTAAGAAACCTCACTTAACGTCCTTCATCAGTTGAGTTTTACAACACAATAAAGATTAAGTTTAGAATGCCTGGCCTTTCCGTACTGCTTAGATGACATAAGTAAAGTTGATAGAGCCACAGTTTCTTCGATAACCAACGCCACCTTGCTTGTTTAAAGTTAAAAACGAAATGACGGATTCGTTGTTTCTGCTCACATGTATGACAGATTATGCTGTTTAAAAAATTACGCAAATTAGGCACTTGACGCAAAAAATGGTAGGTGACGCCACCTTAGATAAGTACTGTAGGACCCCAGCAGAGAGGGATCCTTCGTTAGGAAGTTGCTTTTATGTATATAGATTTTTTTTTCTCATTTTACAATCAGGGAAAAAACTGGGGCATGTGCTTCGGAACTCCTAAACTGCCATACAAAACAAAATCGAATTTTGGAAAGCAGTCAGAGAAGCCACAGATAGGAGCATGAGTGACCTGCAAGTAACCACTCTTTTCGCTATCTTTAATGACTTCCTTTCTTTGTTGCAAGCTGCCGATCAACCCTGAGAATGCAACCCAAAACAGTACTGCCAGGGATGAGAATTTTTCCTAGATTTAAGGAATTTCTGGTACGATAGGGAATTCCTATCTGAATTTGGGGATTTTTTGAGCTGTATCAGAAATGTAAAATTAGGCATATTCCCCCACATTTTCATATACTAAGCATTAACATACCTAAGAACTAGTTTCCATTTATATTTTACCTGAAAATTTTTTCACTACAGCAAGAGTTCACTACTTGTTGAGGCAAGTCATTCATACTCACAGATCACGATGGAATATGTCTCTTGTCATGATACGGAAGCTCACGTATTGTGTTCGGCGGCCTCATGCTCATGATTTTTTTCTCTCCAACAATTCACCATGCGGCAGGTGGGTGGCAAGCCTACAAACGTTCAGACTTCTTGTACAGTTCAACCCGGACTACCAAGTGCATGTGTCTTTAGTGCAGAGCCGCCACCAGCAGGATTTTTCCTCCATCTACAATAAAAGATAGGTCAGTTGATACAAGGTGTTCGTGTATTTGGCAATAGTAGTAAAAGACATATATGAAGAGTTCTCTTTACATGAAGAGGGGACAGCGTGGCACATATATTGTAAACCCAGTTAAAGTCGAATAATTTGAAGCTTGAGCTGGTGTTTATAGAGTTCTACAATCCTTTGTCCCTGGATAAAATGTAGGCTTAGTCTTTTTCTTACCACGCTATCTGTTCAATGCCTATCATTCCATGCTTAATTTGTTTTTTTTCACTCAAGCTTAAAAATATTATCTTTGATCTAATTCTTCGATTAATAACTTTATTCAAAAAACAGTCGATATGTAAAACGCCAGTGACTCGGAATATAGTTAGGTTACGCTGAAATGAAAGTCCCCAACTTGAAATTATTCACCATTTTTACATCTCTACATTTTCTGGAAAATCATTCGCTTAATAAAACCATGATTTTTTTTTTACTTTGATTCAGCTCATTTACAAATCATTTACAAATTACTCTCCTATGCACTTGCCTTATCATTTCATGAAAATATCCATTTTCCAGAGGAACGTGAACAAAAGAGAAATGTAGGAAATGGGGAATTTTTACCTTCAGATTTGGGAAACTTGGACGAGATTGTCTTGTAACACTGAGAGTGTCTGGGACTAACTTCCGGGTTCATTTTGACGGATAGCGAAAAGGCTAATGAGTCCACTTGCCTTTCCCTTCCCAAGGACTGAACCTATGACCTCTTACGGTGACCACCGTGCGACAGGTCACCACAACTTTAGTGTAATCTTGGTAGCAGACAATAAAATAAAGCTTCCGTACGTTACTATGTTGCACATTTTGAGACATGGTGGAAGGAAAAAGGATATGGGTTGAAACTGTACCCAGAAAACTTGAAAATACTTATGACGGTAAATTCTATCTGATTAGCTGCATTTATGTTGTGCATACGGTAAATTTTAACCTTTTATTTTCTTATGACATAATGGTACACTTGCTAATAGGTAATCAGTCAGATACAACAGCAATGATGGTTTCAAAGGATGAAAAACCATTTTACGAGTATGGGTAGATTTCCTTAACGCACCTGAGAGTACACTAGTTTGATGCAGGAGTGTTTTAACTCTAGAATAATTTATCTACAAGAATTTACCCTCTTCAACCACCATAGTACATTTGAGGCTAGCAGATACTCGCTCCCAGGGATCGTTACCATACGGCAACTTACCTAAGCCTTTGAAATTATGAAGCAGAGGCGAGTTGGCACCATTAGCCCAGCCGGCACTCATCATTCAAAGATCACCGAAACCTGTGTGTGGGATTTCATGTCAGGAGGAAAGGAATTATTTTTCGGAAGGAAAGTAAAGGAGGGGGAAATATGGTAAAAGAAAAAAAAAAAAATTCTTCAGTTTTCAAAACATGTTTATCATGTTTCATAACTCCTTTACCATTAGTTATTCCTTTTATGATTTATTTTGCCTTTTAACAGTAATACAATACTTTGATCTCTTAACTCTTGTTAACTGCACAGATAATGATTTGTTTAGGGCTTCGTTTTTGTTCCAGCATTGACCAGGCATCCCTTCCCTCATACCCAGGATAGGACCTCCTTCCTTTTTCTCACTTGTTTATGTGTCGGTGAATATGATATACTCAATTATATTCATTCAGTATTACTCACAGTATTTCTTTTAACTATGTTGTTAGTGTAAGGATGAAAGCTTACTACACTACAGAATTTTCAATGAATGGGAATTTATTTGTTGGCGAAATAAAAGTCCCCCCCCACAAACAAAAAAAAATTGTGGAAACATACCAATCTTTTGAGGGAACATAACCCTCATTTTAAGCAAAGATCAGAATTTGTATGTATGATGAGAGAAAGGCTATATTAAGATCATGTAAGATAACTTTATCTGAATCTTAAAGGATCTCGTATCATTACTGCATTCCTTACTCCTAGGGATGAAGAAGAAAGTCTTAAAGACGCAGGAGTGAAAGTGGCAGGAGTAAGGGTCCATTACCCCCCCCCCCCCCTCCTTGTATTTCAATTTCTAAAAGCTGTTACAGAGCCAAGCTCATTTCATTAGAGGGACGAGGAGAGACTTATCATATTTGAGGAAAAGAGCCTAGGAATTCTGTCTCTGAGTGGAACAGAGCACAAGGAGAAGATGGAGAATGCTTTGGAATGTCAAAGGGATAAAGTTTGGAGTTAGTGTGAGTACAAGTATAACGGAGGGGTGGCACTTATGTTGGAGCTGTGGGAATGTATTAAAGGGTGCAAGGAAGTGAATTCCAGACCTGTGTGAGTGAGACTGAAATGGATTACAAGATATGGGTGACTGTCAATGGGTTTGCACCTGGTAGTGAGGAAGAGAGATGAGTGTGGGAGTAGCTGAGACTGTGTCAGCAAATATTTGCTGACACAGGGAGGTGAATGCAAGAGTTTTGGAAAGAGGGGCAAGTATGAAGTCTGTTGTGGATGAGAGAGCTTGGGAAGTGAGTCAGTTGTTGTTCGCTGATGATACAGCACTGGTGGCTGATTCATGTGAGAAACTGCAGAAGCTGGTGACTGAGTTTGGTAAAGTGTGTGAAAGAAGAAAGTTAAGAGTAAATGTGAATAAGAGCAAGGTTATTAGGTACAGGAGGGTTGAGGGTCAAGTCAATTGGGAGGTAAGTTTGAATGGAGAAAAACTGAAGGAAGTAAAGTGTTTTAGATATCTGGGAGTGGATCTGGCAGCGGATGGAACCATGGAAGCGGAAGTGAATCATAGGGTGGGGGAGGGGGTGAAAATCCTGGGAGCCTTGAAGAATGTGTGGAAGTCGAGAACATTATCTCGGAAAGCAAAAATGGGCATGTTTGAAGGAATAGTGGTTCCAACAATGTTGTATGGTTGCGAGGCGTGGGCTATGGATAGTTGTCCGCAGGAGGGTGGATGTGCTGGAAATGAGATGTTTGAGGACTATGTGTGGTGTGAGGTGGTTTGATCGAGTAAGTAATGTAAGGGTAAGAGAGATGTGTGGAAATAAAAAGAGTGTGGTTGAGAGAGCAGAAGAGGGTGTTTTGAAATGGTTTGGGCACATGGAGAAAATGAGTGAGGAAAGATTGACCAAGAGGATATATGTGTTGGAGGTGGAGGGAACGAGGAGAAGTGGGAGACCAAATTGGAGGTGGAAAGATGGAGTGAAAAAGATTTTGTGTGATCGGGGCCTGAACATGCAGGAGGGTGAAAGGAGGGCAAGGAATAGAGTGAATTGGATCGATGTGGTATACCGGGGTTGATGTGCTGTCAGTGGATTGAATCAGGGCATGTGAAGCGTCTGGGGTAAACCATGGAAAGTTGTGTGGGGCCTGGTTGTGGAAAGGGAGCTGTGGTTTCGGGCATTATTGCATGACAGCTAGAGACTGAGTGTGAACGAATGGGGCCTTTGTTGTCTTTTCCTAGTGCTGCCTCGCACACATGAGGGGGGAGGGGGATGGTATTCCATGTGTGGCGAGGTGGCGATTTGAATGAATAAAGGCAGACAGTGTGAATTGTGTGCATGGGTATATATGTATGTGTCTGTGTGTGTATATATATGTGTACATTGAGATGTATAGGTATGTATATTTGCGTATGTGGATGTGTATGTATATACATTGTGTATGGGGGTGGGTTGGGCCATTTCTTTCGTCTGTTTCCTTGCGCTGCCTCGCAAATGCGGGAGACAGCGACAAAGCAAAATAAATAAATGAATATAAATATATATACGTATATATATATATATATATATATATATATATATATATATATATATATATATATATATATATATATATATATCTTCTTCATACTATTCGCCATTTCCCGCGTTAGTGAGGTAGCGTTAAGAACAGAGGACTGAGCCTTTGAGGGAATATCCTCACTTGGCCCCATTCTCTGTTCCTTCTTTTGGAAAACCAAAAACGAGAGGGGAGGATTTCCAGCCCCCCCGCTCCCTTCCCTTTTAGTCGCCTTCTACGACACGCAGGGAATACGTGAGAAGTATTCTTTCTCCCCTATCCCCAGGGATAATAATTTTCTTTTCTTTCTTTTAAACTATTTGCCATTTCCCGCGTTAGCGAGGTAGCGTTAAGAACAGAGGACTGGGCCTTTTTTGGAATATCCTCACCTGGCCCCCTCTGTTCCTTCTTTTGGAAAATTAAAAAAAAAAATGAGAGGGGAGGATTTCCAGCCCCCCGCTCCCTCCCCTTTTAGTCGCCTTCTACGACACGCAGGGAATACGTGGGAAGTATTCTTAATCCCCTATCCCCAGGGATATATATATATATATATATATATATATATATATTTTTATTTATTTTATTTTATTATACTTTGTCGCTGTCTCCCGCGTTTGCGAGGTAGCGCAAGGAAACAGACGAAAGAAATGGCCCAACCCCCCCCATACACATGTATATACATACATCCACACACGCAAATATACATACCTACACAGCTTTCCATGGTTTACCCCAGATGCTTCACATGCCTTGATTCAATCCACTGACAGCACGTCAACCCCGGTATACCACATCGCTCCAATTCACTCTATTCCTTGCCCTCCTTTCACCCTCCTGCATGCTCAGGCCCCGATCACACAAAATCTTTTTCACTCCATCTTTCCACCTCCAATTTGGTCTCCCTCTTCTCCTTGTTCCCTCCACCTCCGACACATATATCCTCTTGGTCAATCTTTCCTCACTCATCCTCTCCATGTGCCCAAACCACTTCAAAACACCCTCTTCTGCTCTCTCAACCACGCTCTTTTTTATTTCCACACATCTCTCTTACCCTTACGTTACTCACTCGATCAAACCACCTCACACCACACATTGTCCTCAAACATCTCATTTCCAGCACATCCATCCTCCTGCACACAACTCTATCCATAGCCCACGCCTCGCAACCATACAACATTGTTGGAACCACTATTCCTTCAAACATACCCATTTTTGCTTTCCGAGATAATGTTCTCGACTTCCACACATTCTTCAAGGCCCCCAGGATTTTCGCCCCCTCCCCCACCCTATGATCCACTTCCGCTTCCATGGTTCCATCCACTGCCAGATCCACTCCCAGATATCTAAAACACTTCACTTCCTCCAGTTTTTCTCCATTCAAACTCACCTCCCAATTGACTTGACCCTCAACCCTACTGTACCTAATAACCTTGCTCTTATTCACATTTACTCTTAACTTTCTTTTTCCACACACTTTTCCAAACTCAGTCACCAGCTTCTGCAGTTTCTCACATGAATCAGCCACCAGCGCTGTATCATCAGCGAACAACAACTGACTCACTTCCCAAGCTCTCTCACCCCCAACAGACTTCATACTTGCCCCTCTTTCCAAAACTCTTGCATTTACCTCCCTAACAACCCCATCCATAAACAAATTAAACAACCATGGAGACATCACACACCCCTGCCGCAAACCTACATTCACTGAGAACCAATCACTTTCCTCTCTTCCTACACGTACACATGCCTTACATCCTCGATAAAAACTTTTCACTGCTTCTAACAACTTTCCTCCCACACCATATATTCTTAATACCTTCCACAGAGCATCTCTATCAACTCTATCATATGCCTTCTCCAGATCCATAAATGCTACATACAAATCCATTTGCTTTTCTAAGTATTGCTTTTCTAAGTATTTCTCACATACATTCTTCAAAGCAAACACCTGATCCACACATCCTCTACCACTTCTGAAACCACACTGCTCTTCCCCAATCTGATGCTCTGTACATGCCTTCACCCTCTCAATCAATACCCTCCCATATAATTTACCAGGAATACTCAACAAACTTATACCTCTGTAATTTGAGCACTCACTCTTATCCCCTTTGCCTTTGTACAATGGCACTATGCACGCATTCCGCCAATCCTCAGGCACCTCACCATGAGTCATACATACATTAAATAACCTTACCAACCAGTCAACAATACAGTCACCCCCTTTTTTAATAAATTCCACTGCAATACCATCCAAACCTGCTGCCTTGCCGGCTTTCATCTTCCGCAAAGCTTTCACTACCTCTTCTCTGTTTACCAAATCATTTTCCCTAACCCTCTCACTTTGCACACCACCTCGACCAAAACACCCTATATCTGCCACTCTATCATCAAACACATTCAACAAACCTCCAAACTACTCACTCCATCTCCTTCTCACATCACCACTACTTGTTATCACCTCCCCACTTGCGCCCTTCACCGAAGTTCCCATTTGCTCCCTTGTCTTACGCACTTTATTTACCTCCTTCCAGAACATCTTTTTATTCTCCCTAAAATTTAATGATACTCTCTCACCCCAACTCCCATTTGCCCTTTTTTTCACCTCTTGCACCTTTCTCTTGACCTCCTGTCTCTTTCTTTTATACACCTCCCACTCAACTGCATTTTTTCCCTGCAAAAATCGTCCAAATGCCTCTCTCTTCTCTTTCACTAATACTCTTACTTCTTCATCCCACCACTCACTACCCTTTCTAATCAACCCACCTCCCACTCTTCTCATGCCACAAGCATCTTTTGCGCAATCCATCACTGATTCCCTAAATACATCCCATTCCTCCCCCACTCCCCTTACTTCCATTGTTCTCACCTTTTTCCATTCTGTACTCATATATATAATATATATATATATATATATATATATATATATATATATATATATATATATATATGTATATATATATTTTTTTTTTTGCTTTGTCGCTGTCTCCCGCGTTTGCGAGGTAGCGCAAGGAAACAGATGAAAGAAAATGACCCAACCCACCCCCATACACATGTATATACATACGTCCACACACGCTAATATACATACCTACACAGCTTTCCATGGGTTACCCCAGACGCCCCACACGCCCTGATTCAATCCACCGACAGCACGTCAACCCCGGTACACCACATCGATCCAATTCACTCTATTCCTTGCCCTCCTTTCACCCTCCTGCATGTTCAGGCCCCGATCAGACAAAATCTTTTTCACTCCATCTTTCCACCTCCAATTTGGTCTCCCACTTCTCCTCGTTCCCTCCACCTCCGACACATATATAATTATCAATGTAAAATGTTCCAAGAAAATCTAAATATGAACAACTAAGGTATTTTACTTCCGTACATATTAGACAGAATCTCAAGTAACATTTCTGAGCATGATACACAAAAAAATTATGTATGGAAGTCAGAGAATTTTCATCCATTGACAAATAAAGACCTAGAGATACATTCAGAAGGATGAAGAGTTGTAGGAGCTGAATTTTGGTTTCAGACTACTACACTGCAATAGTATCCTATATTAACTATTTACAAAAAAAAGAAAAAAGAAAATTGTCACTTCATTGTCAGAATTGGTTGCATACTATATGCAGTTTCATTAGTCTTCATCAGACTATAACCTTAGTTCCTGGTACCATTATCAATATCTTGAGTACTAAGTGACAGCAAAGAACAATTAAGAGAATTCTTTGATGCTCCTTTCACCCACTGATAACCACTTCTTTCTGGCCATACTCACAGCAATGGATTATGTACACAATATTACCTTACAGCATGTCTTTTTTTTTTCTGTTACCTGTTCTAATCTTCCACCCTTTTTGGGTTACTTTTGCAATAGGTTCCTAAACTTTTCTTACATTTCATCTGCTAAACATTCATGAGCTAATTGCCTAATTTGAGCAACATTCTAGTTAACAACCATATGTTTCTGGTTAATAGTTCATGCATAGATTGTTTATGATTAAGGTGTCTAGCTATTATACATATCTTCTGAAAATATAATTATTTCATTGCCAAGAATTTTTCTCCTACTTATTGCTATTAGCATATTGCATAGTCTAGCACTATTCCCATTCTAATTAGAGGAGCTACATCATTTACAAAATCTGTTTATACTACAAATGACTTAATGCTTTGGTAACAAGCTGTGATTCAATACCTGATTCAACTAATCTAGCTACAGATCATCAACTTTCTCATTACCATGCCCCTATTCCATGTTCTCTTTTGTTATTACCTAATATTGTGATCTTACAAGATTTTTTCTTTTGGGTAAAATACATTAGGAAATCAATACTTACAATTCTAAGCACAAAAAAATCAACCAATATGAAAGATATTAAAATATATTAGATGGTGAATGATGGGATGAAATGCCTATTTCTAGTGAAAAGGATACCTGTAATCACAACTTACTGGTTATTCACACGAAAATATTCTTGTGTACAACATACACAAGTAGCTTGAAAACACTAGCACATAATACTCAATCCATGTGCGATTTCTTGTGTTTGAAAATATCCTTAATATTTAACCACATAGTTTTTTCACATATCTTACACTTATATTTCTTCTTTGTAGGATCTCCGTCATCTCCACCTTCAGTCTCATCATCCACTCCAGATGATTGCATTGCATATCTTAAACACTTTGTCAAATGTGCCAGACGTTCTAGAGTAGTAAGATGTAAATCTTGGTCACAATAAGGACAAATAGTATCATAGGAGGTGATAGTTGTGATCATGCATTCAGTATCAAGTAGGCAGTTGTAAGTGAGGAAGTCTGTTAAGTCAACTCCACCTTTAATATCATTGGGCTGACACAATTCCTTTGTATCCTCACTGAATGGATTTCCACTTAAGATGCAATCACCTGGTCCCGGCCCTGAGTGGAGGACTTTAACATCTGCAGCAAGAAGCCGACGCTGGGAGTAAAGTGATTCTTTTAAGAAAAAGTCAACCAGTCTAACAACAAGATCCTTCTCTAGCTTGTTTGCTTCTGTCACTAGTCTGTCTTAATTTTCAACTGAAGGTGTAAATGCCTGTTTTCTGAGGTCTAGTAAATGTTTCCATTTAAGACAAAGTTGCACTGCTTGAAACAGAAGATTCTGAGCTGATGTAGAATCTGGAAATTTAAGTTCAATAAAGTTATCACAAACTATTACAGTCATATCAGCATTGGTATCCACATTGTGGGCAAAAAGAAGCAACATCTGAGCAGTAGGCACCCGCAAAACATCAACAAGATATGGTTTATTGGTCTCTAATAAGGATAAATAGACCAGCAGCTGATGCTTTGTACTGGCAGGGTTCCTTGTTGTGAATCCTGGCAGCTCCACTACATCAGAATCAGCAACCTGAAGGACTTCTGGGTGGCTTGCAAATACATTATTTGGATGAACTGTAAAAGGTTTTGATACTGTGTGGAAGAACTGCTCAGACCCAGGCTTATAATTATTATGATCATCAGCAATTGCCACGTTAGGATAAAGTCCACTGCATAGAATAATTTTCAGCATTATCATGTCCTTGTAAGACCTTACAGTAGAACTTTGATGTATTTCCTGTAGTTGTTTCTGATCATTTTTGATCCTAAAGTCAACATCCTTGATATCAGTTCGACTGTCCTCATCATCACTGGGAACACTCTCCCCTTGAGACATCCTGAGCACTTTTGTCTTCCTGGGTCCTTCCTAATGTAATTCTCTTTTCAGTTCTTGAAGCTGTCGCAACTGACCTTTCCTCTGAGCTCACTCTGCACTCGTTAAATGTGCACGAGAATATATATATATATTTTCTTTCTTTTCTTTTAAACTATTCGCCATTTCCCGCGTTAGCGAGGTAGCGTTAAGAACAGAGGACTGGGCCTTTGAGGGATATCCTCACCTGGCCCCCCCTGTTCCTCCTTTTGGAAAATTAAAAAAAAAAAACGGGAGGGGAGGATTTCCAGCCCCCCGCTCCCTCCCCTTTTAGTCGCCTTCTACGACACGTAGGGAATAATGGGAAGTATTCTTAATCCCCTATCCCCTATCCCCTATAAAAAAAATATAATATATATAACAAGTAGTGGTAAAGGGGAAGAGTGGTTTGGAAATGTCTGGGGAGTGAAGTCAGGGGTTAGTGAGAGGACAAGAGCAAGGGAAGGAGTAGCAATACTCCTGAAACAGGAGTTGTGGGAGTATGTGATAGAATGTAAGAAAGTAAATTCTCGATTAATATGGGTAAAATTGAAAGTTGATGGAGAGAGGTGGGTGATTATTGGTGCATATGCACCTGGGCATGAGAAGAAAGATCATGAGAGGCAAGTGTTTTGGGAGCAGCTAAATGAGTGTGTTAGCGGTTTTGATGCACGAGACCGGGTTATAGTGATGGGTGATTTGAATGCAAAGGTGAGTAATGTGGCAGTTGAGGGAATAATTGGTATGCATGGGGTGTTCAGTGTTGTAAATGGAAATGGTGAAGAGCTTGTAGATTTATGTGCTGAAAAAGGACTGATGATTGGGAATACCTGGTTTAAAAAGCGAGATATACATAAGTATACTTATGTAAGTAGGAGAGATGGCCAGAGAGCGTTATTGGATTACGTGTTAATTGACAGGCGTGCGAAAGAGAGACTTTTGGATGTCAATGTGCTGAGAGGTGCAACTGGAGGGATGTCTGATCATTATCTTGTGGAGGCTAAGGTGAAGATTAGTATGGGTTTTCAGAAAAGAAGAGTGAATGTTGGGGTGAAGAAGGTGGTGAGAGTAAGTGAGCTTGGGAAGGAGACCTGTGTGAAGAAGTATCAGGAGAGACTGTGTACAGAATGGAAAAAGGTGAGAACAATGGAAGTAAGGGGAGTGGGGGAGGAATGGGATGTATTTAGGGAATCAGTGATGGATTGCGCAAAAGATGCTTGTGGCATGAGAAGAGTGGGATGTGGGCTGTTTAGAAAGGGTAGTGAGTGGTGGGATGAAGAAGTAAGAGTATTAGTGAAAGAGAAGAGAGAGGCATTTGGACGATTTTTGCAGGGAAAAAATGCAATTGAGTGGGAGAAGTATAAAAGAAAGAGACAGAAGGTCAAGAGAAAGGTGCAAGAGGTGAAAAAAAGGGCAAATGAGAGTTGGGGTGAGAGACTATCAGTAAATTTTAGGGAGAATAAAAAGATGTTCTGGAAGGAGGTAAATAGGGTGCGTAAGACAAGGGAGCAAATGGGAACTTCAGTGAAGGGCGTAAATGGGGAGGTGATAACAAGTAGTGGTGATGTGAGAAGGAGATGGAATGAGTATTTTGAAGGTTTGTTGAATGTGTCTGATGACAGAGTGGCAGATATAGGGTGTTTGGGTCGAGGTGGTGTGCAAAGTGAGAGGGTTAGGGAAAATGATTTGGTAAACAGAGAAGAGGTAGTAAAAGCTTTGCGGAAGATGAAAGCCGGCAAGGCAGCAGGTTTGGATGGTATTGCAGTGGAATTTATTAAAAAAGGGGGTGACTGTTTTGTTGACTGGTTGGTAAGGTTATTTAATGTATGTATGACTCATGGTGAGGTGCCTGAGGATTGGCGGAATGCGTGCATAGTGCCATTGTACAAAGGCAAAGGGGATAAGAGTGAGTGCTCAAATTACAGAGGTATAAGTTTGTTGAGTATTCCTGGTAAATTATATGGGAGGGTATTGATTGAGAGGGTGAAGGCATGTACAGAGCATCAAATTGGGGAAGAGCAGTGTGGTTTCAGAAGTGGTAGAGGATGTGTGGATCAGGTGTTTGCTTTGAAGAATGTATGTGAGAAATACTTAGAAAAGCAAATGGATTTGTATGTAGCATTTATGGATCTGGAGAAGGCATATGATAGAGTTGATAGAGATGCTCTGTGGAAGGTATTAAGAATATATGGTGTGGGAGGCAAGTTGTTAGAAGCAGTGAAAAGTTTTTATCGAGGATGTAAGGCATGTGTACGTGTAGGAAGAGAGGAAAGTGATTGGTTCTCAGTGAATGTAGGTTTGCGGCAGGGGTGTGTGATGTCTCCATGGTTGTTTAATTTGTTTATGGATGGGGTTGTTAGGGAGGTAAATGCAAGAGTCTTGGAAAGAGGGGCAAGTATGAAGTCTGTTGGGGATGAGAGAGCTTGGGAAGTGAGTCAGTTGTTGTTCGCTGATGATACAGCGCTGGTGGCGGATTCATGTGAGAAACTGCAGAAGCTGGTGACGGAGTTTGGTAAAGTGTGTGGAAGAAGAAAGTTAAGAGTAAATGTGAATAAGAGCAAGGTTATTAGGTACAGTAGGGTTGAGGGTCAAGTCAATTGGGAGGTGAGTTAGAATGGAGAAAAACTGGAGGAAGTGAAGTGTTTTAGATATCTGGGAGTGGATCTGTCAGCGGATGGAACCATGGAAGCGGAAGTGGATCATAGGGTGGGGGAGGGGGCGAAAATTTTGGGAGCCTTGAAAAATGTGTGGAAGTCGAGAACATTATCTCGGAAAGCAAAAATGGGTATGTTTGAAGGAATAGTGGTTCCAACAATGTTGTATGGTTGCGAGGCGTGGGCTATGGATAGAGTTGTGCGCAGGAGGATGGATGTGCTGGAAATGAGATGTTTGAGGACAATGTGTGGTGTGAGGTGGTTTGATCGAGTAAGTAACGTAAGGGTAAGAGAGATGTGTGGAAATAAAAAGAGCGTGGTTGAGAGAGCAGAAGAGGGTGTTTTGAAATGGTTTGGGCACATGGAGAGAATGAGTGAGGAAAGATTGACCAAGAGGATATATGTGTCGGAGGTGGAGGGAACGAGGAGAAGAGGGAGACCAAATTGGAGGTGGAAAGACGGAGTGAAAAGGATTTTGTGTGATCGGGGCCTGAACATGCAGGAGGGTGAAAGGAGGGCAAGGAATAGAGTGAATTGGAGCGATGTGGTATACAGGGGTTGACGTGCTGTCAGTGGATTGAATCAAGGCATGTGAAGCGTCCGGGGTAAACCATGGAAAGCTGTGTAGGTATGTATATTTGCGTGTGTGGACGTGTGTATGTACTTGTGTATGGGGGGGGGTTGGGCCATTTCTTTCGTCTGTTTCCTTGCGCTACCTCCAAACGCGGGAGACAGCGACAAAGTATAAAAAAAAAAAAAAAAAAAAAAAAAAAAAAAAAACAAGTAGTGGTGATGTGAGAAGGAGATGGAGTGAGTATTTTGAAGGTTTGTTGAATGTGTTTGATGATAGAGTAGCAGATATATGGTGTTTTGGTCGAGGTGGTGTGCAAAGTGAGAGGGTTAGGGAAAATGATTTGGTAAACAGAGAAGAGGTAGGAAAAGCTTTGCAGAAGATGAAAGCCGGTAAGGCAGCAGGTTTGGATGGTATTGCAGTGGAATTTATTAAAAAAGGGGGTGACTGTATTATTCACTGGTTGGTACGGTTATTTAATGTATGTATGACTCATGGTGAGGTGCCTGAGGATTGGCGGATTGCGTGCATAGTGCCATTGCACAAAGGCAAAGGGGTTAAGAGTGAGTGCTTAAATTACAGAGGTATAAGTTTGTTGAGTATTCCTGGTAAATTATATGGGAGGGTATTGATTGAGAGGGTGAAGGCATGTACAGAGCACCAGATTGGGGAAGAGCAGTGTGGTTTCAGAAGTGGTAGAGGATGTGTGGATCAGGTGTTTGCTTTCAAGAATGTATGTGAGAAATACTTAGAAAAGCAAATGGATTTGTATGTAGCATTTATGGATCTGGAGAAGGCATATGATAGAGTTGATAGAGATGCTCTGTGGAAGGTATTAAGAATATATGGTGTGGGAGGCAAGTTGTTAGAAGCAGTGAAAAGTTTTTATCGAGGATGTAAGGCATGTGTACGTGTAGGAAGAGAGGAAAGTGATTGGTTCTCAGTGAATATAGGTTTGCGGCAGGGGTGTGTGATGTCTCCATGGTTGTTTAATTTGTTTATGGATGGGGTTGTTAGGGAGGTGAATGCAAGAGTTTTGGAAAGAGGGGCAAGTATGAAGTCTGTTGGGGATGAGAGAGCTTGGGAAGTGAGTCAGTTGTTGTTCGCTGATGATACAGTGCTGGTGGCTGATTCATGTGAGAAACTGCAGAAGCTGGTGACTGAGTTTGGTAAAGTGTGTGAAAGAAGAAAGTTAAGAGTTAATGTGAATAAGAGCAAGGTTATTAGGTACAGTAGGGTTGAGGGTCAAGTCAATTGGGAGGTAATTTTGAATGGAGAAAAACTGGAGGAAGTAAAGTGTTTTAGATATCTGGGAGTGGATCTGGCAGCGGATGGAACCATGGAAGCGGAAGTGGATCATAGGGTGGGGGAGGGGGCGAAAATTCTGGGAGCCTTGAAGAATGTGTGGAAGTCGAGAACATTATCTCGGAGAGCAAAAATGGGTATGTTTGAAGGAATAGTGGTTCCAACAATGTTGAATGGTTGCGAGGCGTGGGCTATGGATAGAGTTGTGCGCAGGAGGATGGATGTGCTGGAAATGAGATGTTTGAGGACAATGTGTGGTGTGAGGTGGTTTGATCGAGTAAGTAACGTAAGGGTAAGAGAGATGTGTGGAAATAAAAAGATTGTGGTTGAGAGAGCAGAAGAGGGTCTTTTGAAATGGTTTGGGCACGTGGAGAGAATGAGTGAGGAAAGATTGACCAAGAGGATATATGTGTCGGAGGTGGAGGGAACGAGAAGTGGGAGACCAAATTGGAGGTGGAAAGATGGAGTGAAAAAGATTTTGTGTGATTGGGGCCTGAACATGCAGGAGGGTGAAAGGAGGGCAAGGAATAGAGTGAATTGGATCGATGTGGTATACCGGGGTTGACGTGCTGTCAGTGGATTGAATCAGGGCATGTGAAGCGTCTGGGGTAAACCATGGAAAGCTGTGTAGGTATGTATATTTGCATGTGTGGACGTATGTATATACATGTGTATGGTGGTGGGTTGGGCCATTTCTTTCGTCTGTTTCCTTGCGCTACCTCTCAAACGCGGGAGACAGCGACAAAGCAAAAAAATATATATATATATATATATATATATATTTTTTTTTTTTTCAAACTATTCGCCATTTCCCGCGTTAGCGAGGTAGCGTTAAGAACAGAGAACTGGGCCACTGAGGGAATATCCTCACCTGGCCCCCTTCTCTGTTCCTTCTTTTGGAAAATTGAAAAAAAAAAAAAAAATTGAGAGGGGAGGATTTCCAGCCCCCCGCTCCCTCCCCTTTTAGTCGCCTTCTACGACACGCAGGGAATACGTGGGAAGTATTCTTTCTCCCCTATCCCCAGGGATATATATATATATATATATATATATATATATATATATATATATATATATATATATATATATATACATACATATATACCTATGCACACAATTCACACTGTCTGCCTTTATTCATTCCCATCGCCACCCTGCCACACATGAAAATAACAACCCCCTCCCCCTCATGTGCGCGAGGTAGCGCTAGGAAGACAAGAAAGGCCCCAATCTTTCATACTCAGTCTCTAGCTGTCATGTAATAATGCACCGAAACCACAGCTCCCTTTCCACATCCAGGCCCCACAGAAGTTTCCATGGTTTACCCCAGACACTTCATGTGCCCTGGTTCAATCCATTGACAGCACGTCCACCCCGATATACCACATCGTTCCATTTCACTGTATTCCTTGCACACCTCTCACCCTCCTGCATGTTCAGGCCCCGATCACTCAAAATCTTTTTCACTCCATCTTTCCACCTCCAATTTGGTCTCCCACTTCTCGTTCCCTCCACCTCTGACACATATATCCTCTTGGTCAATCTTTCCTCACTCATTCTCTCCATGTGACCAAACGATTTCAAAACACCATCTTCTGCTCTCTCAACCACACTCTTTTTATCACCACACATCTCTCTTACCCTATCATAACTTACTTGATCAAACCACCTCACACCACATATTGTCCTCAAACATCTCATTTCCAGCACATCCACCCTCCTCTGCACAACTCTATCCATAGCCCACGCCTCGCAACCATACAACATTGTGGGAACAGCTATTCCTTCAAACATACCCATTTTTGCTTTACGAGATAATGTTCTCGACTTCCACACATTCTTCAACGCTCCCAGAATTTTCACCCCCTCCCACACTCTATGATTCACTTCAGCTTCCATGGTTCCATCCGCTGCCAAATCCACTCCCAGATATCTAAAATACTTCACTTCCTCCAGTTTTTCTCCATTCAAACTTACCTTCCAATTGACTTGACCCTCAATCCTACTGTACCAAATAACCTTGCTCTTATTCACATTTACTCTCAACTTTCTTCTTTCACACACTTTTCCAAACTCAGTCACCAGCTTCTGCAGTTTCTCACATGAATCAGCCACCAGCGCTGTATCATCAGCAAACAACAACAGACTCACTTCCCAAGCTCTCTCATCCACAACAGACTGCATACTTGCCCCTCTTTCCAAAACTCTTGCATTCACCTCCCTAACAACCCCATCCATAAGCAAATTAAACAACCATGGATACATCACACACCCCTGCCGCAAACCTACATTCACTGAGAACCAATCACTTTCCTCTCTTCATACACGTACGCATGCCTAATATCCTTGATAAAAACTTTTCACTGCTTCTAACAACTTGCCTCCCACACCATATATTCTTAATACCTTCCGCAGACCATCTCTATCAACTCTATCATATACCTTCTCCAGGTCCATAAATGCTACATACAAATCCATTTGCTTTTCTAAGTATTTCTCACATACATTCTCAAAGCAAACACCTGATCCACACATCCTCTACCACTTCTGAAACCACACTGCTCTTCCCCAATCTGATGCTCTGTACATGCCTTCACCCTCTCAATCAATACCCTCCCATATAATTTCCCAGGAATACTCAACAAACTTATACCTCTGTAATTTGAGCACTCACCTTTGTCCCCTTTGCCTTTTACAATGGCACTGTGCAAGCATTCCGCCAATCATCAGGCACCTCACCATGAGTCATACATACATTAAATAACCTTACCAACCAGTCAACAATACAGTCACCCCCTTTTTTGATAAATCCACTGCAGTGCCATCCAAACCCGCTGCCTTGCCGGCTTTCATTTTCCGCAAAGCTTTTACTACCTTTTCTCTGTTTACCAAATCATCCTCCCTAACCCTCTTACTTTGCACACCACCTCGACCAAAACACCCTATATCTGCTACTCTATCATCAAACACATTCAACAAACCTTCAAAATACTCACTCCATCTCCTTCTCACATCACCACTACTTGTTATCACCTCCCCATTAGCCCCCTTCACTGAAGTTACCATTTGTTCCATTGTCTTACACACCTATTTACCTCCTTCCAAAACATCTTTTTATTCTCCCTAAAATTTGGTAAACAGAGAAGAGGTAGTGAAAGCTTTGCTGAAGGTGAAAGCCGGCAAGGCAGCGGGTTTGGATGGTATTGCAGTGGAATATATTAAAAAAGGGGGTGACTATTGGTGACTGGTTGGTAAGGTTATTTAATGTATGTATGACTCATGGTAAGGTGCCTGAGGATTGGTGGAATGCTTGCATAGTGCCATTGTAGAAAGGCAAAAGGGATAAAAGTGAGTGCTCAAATTACAGAGGTATAAGTTTGCTGAGTATTCGTGGGAAATTATATGGGAGGGTACTGATTGAAAGGGTGAAAGCATGTACAGAGCATCAGATTGGGGAAAAGCAGTGTGGTTTCAGAAGTGGTAGAGGATGTGTGGATCAAGTGTTTGCTTTGAAGAATGTATGTGAGAAATACTTAGAAAAGCAAATGGATTTGTATGTAGCATTTATGGATCTAGAGAATGCATATGATAGAGTTGATAGAGATGCTCTGTGGAAGGTATTAAGAATATATGGTGTGGGAGGCAAGTTGTTAGAAGCAGTGAAAAGTTTTTATCGAGGATGTAAGGCATGTGTACGTGTAGGAAGAGAGAAAAGTGATTGGTTCTCAGTGAATGTAGGTTTGTGGCAGGGGTGTGTGATGTTTCCATGGTTGTTTAATTTGTTTATGGATGGGGTTGTTAGGGAGATGAATGCAAGAGTTTTGGAAAGAGGGGCAAGTATGCTGTCTGTTGTGGATGAGAGAGCTTGGGAAGTGAGTCAGTTGTTGTTCGCTGATGATACAGTGCTGGTGGCTGATTCGTGTGAGAAACTACAGAAGCTGGTGACTGAGTTTCATAAAGTGTGTGAAAGAAGACAGCTAAGAGTAAATGTGAATAAGAGCAAGGTTATTAGGTACAGTAGGGTTGAGGGACAATTCAATTGGGAGGTAAGTTTGAATGGAGAAAAACTGGAGGATATCTGGCAGCGGATGGAACCATGGAAGCAGAAGTGAATCATAGGGTGGGGGAGGGGGCGAAAGTTTTGGGAGTGTTGAAGAATGTGTGGCAGTCGAGAACATTATCTCGGAAAGCAAAAATGAGTATGTTTGAAGGAATAGTGGTTCCAACTATGTTATATGGTTGCGAGGCATGGGCTATAGATAGAGTTTGTGCAGAGGAGGGTGGATGTGCTGGAAATGAGATGTTTGAGGACAATATGTGTTGTGAGGTGGTTTGATCGAGTAAGTAATAATAGGGTAAGAGAGATGTGTGGTAATAAAAAGAGTGTGGTTGAGAGAGCAGAAGAGGGTGTTTTGAAATGGTTTGGTCACATGGAAAGAATGAGTGAGGAAAGATTGACCAAGAGGATATATGTGTCAGAGGTGGAGAGAACGAGAAGTGGGAGAACAAATTGGAGGTGGAAAGATGGAGTGAAAAAGATTTTGAGTGATCGGGGCCTGAACATGCATGAGGGTGAAAAGCGTGCAAGGAATAGAGTGAATTCGAATTGTGTGGTATACTGGGGTGGTCGTGCAGTCAATGGATTGAACCAGGGGATGTGAAGCGTCTGAGGTAAACCACAGAACTTTCCATGGTTTACCCCAGACGCTTCACATGCCCTGGTTCAATCCATTGAGAGCACATCGACCCCGGTATACCACATCGTTCCAATTCACTCTATTCCTTGCACACCTTTCACCCTCCTCCATGTTCAGGCCCCGATCACTCAAAATCTTTTTCACTCCATCTTTCCACCTCCAATTTGGTCTCCCACTTCTCCTCGTTCCCTCCACCTCTGACACATATATCCTCTTGGTCAATCTTTCCTAACTCATTCTCTCCATGTGACCAAATCATTTCAAAACACCCTCTTCTGCTCTCTCAACCACACTCTTTTTATTTCCACACATCTCTTACCCTTACATTACTTACTCGATCAAACCACCTCATACCACATATTGTCCTCAAACATCTTATTTCCAGCACATCCACCCTCCTGCGCACAACTCTATCCATAGCCCACGCCTCGCAACCATTCAACATTGTTGGAACCACTATTCCTTCAAACATACCCATTTTTGCTTTCTGAGATAATGCTCTTGACTTCCACACATTCTTCAAAGCTCCCAGAATTTTCGCCCCCTCCCCCACCCTATGATTCACTTCCGCTTCCATGGTTCCATCTGCTTCCAGATCCACTCCCAGATATCTAAAACACTTTACTTCCTCCAGTTTTTCTCCATTCAAACTTACCTCCTAATTGACTTGACCCTCAACCCTTCTGTACTTAATAACCTTGTTCTTATTCACATTTATTCTTAACTTTCTTCTTTCACGCACTTTATCAAACTCAGTAACCAGCTTCTGCTGTTTCTCACATGAATCAGCCACCACCGCTGTATCATCAACGAACAACAACTGACTCACTTCCCAAGCTCTCTCATCCACAACAGACTGCATACTTGCCCCTCTTTCCAAAACTCTTGCATTCATCTCCCTAACAACCCCATCCATAAACAAATTAAACAACCATGGAGACATCACACACCCTTGCCGCAAACCTACATTCACTGATAACCAATCACTTTTCTCTCTTCCTACACGTACACATGCCTTACATCCTCGATAAAAACTTTTCACTGCTTCTAACAACTTGCCTCCCACACCATATATTCTTAATACCTTCCACAGAGCATCTCTATCAACTCTATCATATGAATTCTCCAGATCCATAAATGCTACATACAAATCCATTTTCTTTTCTAAGCATTTCTCACATACATTCTTCAAAGCAAACACCTGATCCACACATCCTCTACCACTTCTGAAACCACACTGCTCTTCCCCAATCTAATGCTCTGTAAATGCCTTCACCCTCTCAATCAATACCCTCCCATATAATTTACCATGAATACTCAACAAACTTATCCCCTTTGCCTTTGTACAATGGCACTACGCAAGCATTCCGCCAATCATCAGGCACCTCACCATGAATCATACACACATTAAATATCCTTACCAACCAGTCAACAATACAGTCACCCCCTTTTTTAATAAATTCCACTGCAATACCATCCAAACCTGCTGCCTTGCCGGCTTTCATCTTCCGAAAAGCTTTTACTACCTCTTCTCTGTTTACCAAATCATTTTCCATAACCCTCTCACTTTGCACACCACCCCGACCAAACACCCTATATCTGCCACGCTATCATCAAACACATTCAACAAACCTTCAAAATACTCACTCCATCTCCTTCTCACATCACCACTACTTGTTATCACCTCCCCATTAGCCCCCTTCACTGAAGTTCCTATTTGCTCCCTTGTCATACGCACTTTATTTACCTCCTTCCAAAACATCTTTTTATCCTCCCTAAAATTTAATGATACTCTCTCACCCCAACTCTCATTTGCCCTCTTTTTCACCTCTTGCACCTTTCTCTTGACCTCTTGCCTCTTTCTTTTATACATCTCCCACTCATTTGCATTTTTTCCCTGCAAGAATCGTCCAAATGCCTCTCTCTTCTCTTTCACTAATAATCTTACCTCTTCATCCCACCACTCACTACCCTTTCTAATCAACTCACTTACCATGCTTCTCATGCCACAAGCATCTTTTGCCAAGTCATCACTGCTTCCCTAAATACAACCCATTCCTCCCCCACTCCCCTTACCTCCTTTGTTCTCACCTTTTTCCATTCTGTTCTCAGTCTCTCCTGGTACTTCCTCACACAAGTCTCCTTCCCAAGCTCACTTACTCTCACCACTATCTTCACCCCAACATTCTCTCTTCTTTTCTGAAAACCCCTACAAATCTTCACCTTCGCCTCCACAAGATAATGATCAGACATCCCTCCAGTTGCACCTCTCTGCACATTAACATCCAAAAGTCTCTCTTTCGCGTGCCTATCAATTAACACGTAATCCAATAATGCTCTCTGGCCATCTCTCCTACTTACATATGTATACTTATGTATATCTCGTTTTTTAAACCAGGTATTCCCAATCACCAGTCCTTTTTCAGCACATAAATCTACAAGCTATTCACCATTTCCATTTAAAACACTGAACACCCCATGTATACCAATTATTCCCTCAACTGCTGCATTACTCACCTTTGCATTCAAATCACCCATCACTATAACCCGGTCTTGTGCATCAAAACCACTAACACACTCATTCAGCCGCTCCCAAAACACGTGCCTCTCATGATCTTTCTTCTCATACCCAGGTGCATATGCACCAATAATCACCCATCTCTCTCCATCAACTTTCAGTTTTACCCATATCAATCTAGAATTTCCTTTCTTACACTCTATCACATACTCCCACAACTCCTGTTTTAGGAGTAGTGCTACTCCTTCCCTTGCTCTTGTCCTCTCACTAACCCCTGACTTTACTCTTAAGACATTCCCAAACCACTCTTCCCCTTTACCCTTGAGCTTCGTTTCACTCAGAGCCAAAACATCCAGGTCCCTTTCCTCAAACATACTACCTATCTCTCCTTTTTTCTCATCTTGGTTACATCCACACACATTTAGACACCCCAATCTGAGCCTTCGAGGAGGATGAGCACTCCCCGCGTTAGCGAGGTAGCGTTAAGAACAGAGGACTGGGCCTTTAAGGGAATATTCTCACCTGGCCCCCTTCTCTGTTCCTTCTTTTGGAAAATTAAAAAAAATGAGAGGTAGGATTTCCAGCCACCTGCTCCCTTCCCCTTTTAGTCGCCTTCTACGACATGCAAGGAATACATGGGAAGTGTTCTTTCTCCCCTATCCCCAGGGATAAATCCCTGATAATTCTTTACAGTATAATGTTATCAAATTTAGTTAAAATAAATCTGCTGCCTTCCCACAAAAGCCAAAAAGTTATGTATAAAACCAATAAGGATTCAGTCAATCATTGTTTGTGAACACAAGGAAAAATACAAAACAATTATTCATTTACATGTTGTTGATATTTTGAAATGCAAATGCATCATATTCTTCTGGCTTAAAGTTTGGAGCGTGTCAGCCAGTCAAAGTCTTGAACTTTGCGTTGAGCTCGAGGGTTGATCATCACATTAATAAGTGAAGGCTTGTTTTCTTCTTCAAGAGCCTGACTAACTGCCTCTTGCAGTTCAGGGACGTACTTACAGAAGAAACCAGTTTCACTGAACATTGAAGCCATGCATTCATAGTGTACAGTTGGCAGAAGTGATGTTGGTGGAGTTGCAATAGCAGCGTCCATTCCATCTCTTATTTCATTGAACAATTCCTTGTCCAAACCACTGTAGATGCCATCATTGTTTACAATGATGACTATGATGGGTAGTTTGTAGCGGTAAATTGTTTCCATTTCCATACCACTGAAACCAAAAGTCCTTCAACACATATGATTCGCTTGCCTGGAACATGGTCTTTGCCCATAAGGCTGCTGCAGTGGCATAACCAAGACCAACACCCATTGTACCAAAAGTACCTGCATACAGTCTGTGGCGTGGAAATTTGTTTAGCAAAATAGTCCGTCCAATGTCCATGGTATTGGCTCCTTCACTGACAATAATACAATCATGTGGTAACAGCTGGTGCAGGTGACGAAGTACTGCGTAGTAGTTCAAAGGTTCTGAAATATCCTGGGCCATTTTAGTACTAATGCTTTTGTTGTCCTGCACTTTCTCTTGAAGTTGAGACCACCAAGATGAGTGTGAGGCAACAAGAGTTCCTGGTACTGCTTCTTGGAGCTGGCCACAAACTGCCCTTAAGTCACCTAGCAAAACAACACTTCCATTCACACTGTTGTGGAACTCCTCAGAACATAAATCCACATGTATAAACTTTACATCTGTTGCATATCGTGGAGGGCGACCAAAATGAAGAATCCAATTCCATCTTGCTCCAAGAAGCAGAATCACATCAGCCTCCAACAATGCTTTGGTGCGAGCAGGAGCCACACACAAAGGGTGGTCATCGGGTACAACTCCTTTGTCCATTGGTGTAGGCAAGAAGGGTATACCAGTCTTTTCTAACAAACAATGGACCTGTTCTTCAGCACGGGCATAGGCAGCACCCTTCCCTACCACCACCAGAGGATGCTGAGCACCACAAAGCAGTGCAACTGCCTCCAAAACAGAGTCTGGTGATGCTAGAGATATTGGAGGTGTGGGACACTTGGATGCTGAAAAATCAGTGACTCATCTACTCTCTCAGCTATGAGATTTCCAGGTAAATCTAGGTATGCAGCACCAGGTCGTCCATAAATTGTGCACTTAATAGCTTTTGCCACATGGTATGGTATAGTATCAATTCTTGGAGGTTGGGCTGAGTATTTGCAATAGATGCGACATGACTCAACCTGTGGATACTCCTAAAAGGCCCCTAGGCCTTCTTGCTCTTGGTCACTGGAGCTACCAATCACCAACAATGGCCAGCAGTTCGTCTGAACATTTGCCAAACCACCAACTGTGTGGAGAAGTCCTGGACCTGACACAACCAAACACATCCCAAGCAAGTAACCTATAGCTTGGGCATCACAGCATGCAGCTTGTTCATTATGCATTCCAATGTACTTAATACCTGCTTGCTGAGCTGCCACTGCTATTTCGACAACAGGAATTCCCACTATTCCAAACATATATCTAACACCTTGCTGAACAAGAGCATCTACTAGAACATGAGCACCATCAGTTTCTTCCCCAGACATCCTACTTTTTTGTTCTGATTCTTTTCTATTGGTTGCCAGTTGAGTCGTCAGAGTTCCTCTTGTCTTGGATATCACCTTATCATATATATATATATATATATATATATATATATATATATATATATATATATATTTTTTTTTTTTTTTTTTCTTTGCTTTGTCACTGTCTCCCGCATCTGCGAGGTAGCGCAAGGAAACAGACGAAAGAAATGGCCCAACCCACCCCCATACACATGTATATACATACGTCCACACACGCAAATATACATACTTACACAGCTTTCCATGGTTTACCCCAGACGCTTCACATGCCCTGATTCAATCCACTGACAGCACGTCAACCCCGGTATACCACATCGATCCAATTCACTCTATTCCTTGCCCTCCTTTCACCCTCCTGCATGTTCAGGCCCCAATCACACAAAATCTTTTTCACTCCATCTTTCCACCTCCAATTTGGTCTCCCACTTCTCCTCGTTCCCTCCACCTCCGACACATATATCCTCTTGGTCAATCTTTCCTCACTCATTCTCTCCATGTGCCCAAACCATTTCAAAACACCCTCTTCTGCTCTCTCAACCAAGCTCTTTTTATTTCCACACATCTCTCTTACCCTTACGTTACTTACTCGATCAAACCACCTCACACCACACATTGTCCTCAAACATCTCATTTCCAGCACATCCATCCTCCTGCGCGCAACTCTATCCATAGCCCATGCCTCGCAACCATACAATGTTGTTGGAACCACTATTCCTTCAAACATACCCATTTTTGCTTTCCGAGATAATGTTCTCGACTTCCAAACATTCTTCAAGGCTCCCAGAATTTTCGCCCCCTCCCCCACCCTATGATCCACTTCCGCTTCCATGGTTCCATCCGCTGCCAGATCCACTCCCAGATATCTAAAACACTTTACTTCCTCCAGTTTTTCTCCATTCAAACTTACCTCCCAGTTGACTTGACCTTCAACCCTACTGTACCTAATAACCTTGCTCTTATTCATATTTACTCTTAACTTTCTTCTTTCACACACTTTACCAAACTCAGTTACCAGATTCTGCAGTTTCTCACATGAATCAGCCACCAGCGCTGTATCATCAGCGAACAACAACTGACTCACTTCCCAAGCTCTCTCATCCCCAACAGACTTCATACTTGCCCCTCTTTCCAAAACTCTTGCATTCTCCTCCCTAACAACCCCATCCATAAACAAATTAAACAACCATGGAGACATCACACACCCCTGCCGCAAACCTACATTCACTGAGAACCAATCACTTTCCTCTCTTCCTACACGTACACATGCCTTACATCCTCGATAAAAACCTTTCACTGCTTCTACCAACTTGCCTCCCACACCATATATTCTTAATACCTTCCACAGAGCACCTCTATCAACTCTATCATATGCCTTCTCCAGATCCATAAATGCTACATACAAATCCATATATATATATATATACTTATTTGTCTGTTTATTTATTATTTATTCATTATACTTGATTGCCCATCCATTCTTATACATACATATATACATAAACACCCATACATGCACATATACATACGTACATATCTATACTTTAAACGCCCACACACATACATATACATACATGTACATATTCATACTTGCTTGCCTTCATCCATTCCCGGCACTATCCCGCCCAACAGGAAACAGCTTTGCTTCCCCCTGCTTCAGAGAGGGGAAGCAAACAGCCACATTTGTTCTCACCCAGTATCTAGCTGTCATGCATAAGATGTATTTTGAACTGGTGTATCTTAATTCATTTTTGTCACTTTAGACCCTTAGCACATATTGCAGTGCAGCAGAGGGTAGTATATTGAAGATAGTACAATTTTATCTTATAATAAGATTTTCCCTTTCATTCTATTCTGTCAAATTCCATGCTTTCTTCAGAACTATATAATTTTCTTCTATTTTTCCCTTCTGGCTGTTTTGCTGGAGGCGGGTACAAGAACCATTACAGGAGTAGGGTTAGGGATGACAGAGTGCAGTCAGGAGTGAAGGCCAATATCCCTACTGTTGTCTGTCTTTCTCATGTACTGTCTGTCCCCTGTCTATCCATTCATGTCTACTATCACACATTTTTCCCCTGCATCTACATCCTATATCCCTGTTTCAAATTCTTTCATCAAAACACCTTTAACCCCCTCTTCTTTATCACTACATGGCAGCAATGCAACCATTGGAAATATTCTTAACTTCAAAAAATAAATTTGCAACAGATGTTTCATTACTAGTGTAGTTGGTACAAAACTAATTATTGTGTCAGGTAGTCATGCAGAAGAAATTATTTCTTCTACTTCAGGCTTCAAGAACAGTGGCATGTGTTCCACGATATTCAGGAGCTGACTATTTCGTATGAGTGTGTCTAAGGTTCCTAAGCAAAGAATGCATGAATCATTTTTTGAATAAAGTACTTATTCTGTCCATCAGATAATAGGTTGTAATCATGGTTTTTCAGATAAATTTCAGACTACTTAGAGACTAATACTCATCATCTAGAGGGTGTACAGTACCTTTATTCAGGCATCACAGCCATTTGTTGTGTGACCCTGTGACACTACAACTTTGGGAAAGGAATTATACTTCCTATCTAATTTGTCAGTATATAAGGTCAGTATTTCCTAATAATATGTACAAGATATTAGAGCACCAGTCTCTTAGACTGGCAGCTTCATATGTTATCATTCAAGTTAAACTTTCCCTTTGGTTATGCCAAACAGTGAGTTTAAATCAGCATATAAATATACCAGTATGTACAAAATCTGAAAGTGTATATGCATTACCAGGGTGCCATTCATCCAGAAATGCATATATGAAGTGATAAAGTTGCCAAGGCAGTAGCTCATGTTATGTTTGATTATCATTCTCATTGAGTACACTTTTTTTTCAACTTGAACAGCAGTTGAGCAAGTGGTCTCCACCTCATTGACTTATTACCCTACATTTAACCTAAAGCCCTTGGCTTACTTTTCAACTCAGAAAATAGGCTTTCGAATGTGAAAGACTTTCTTTTAAGGTTTGTAGAGGATGAGCTAAGGACATAAAACCAACCACTAACCACAGCTTCAACCTAGATATTGTGAGACTGAACACCAGTGACCAGTGATTTGTATAAGGTGGGATGACATTAAGAATAGTGTTCATAATGCTATCAAAAAGAGAATGTAATTAGTAAGGGTCGTGTGCCCACTTACAGCATTAAAACTAATGATATAAACATCAATTCAAGTAGAATGTATTATCTTTAATAATGATTGATAAATATATCATTCAGTCCAACTAAGCCTAAATAACAGCTCAAAGCCCTTAGCTTACCTTATTTATGGGTCAAGTCTCTCTAATTCAAAACTATTTTCATTTCTTAAATGGTCAACATCTTACTAATAATATTCATGTTTTCTCCAGATATACTTTTTGGTTTTCAACACATGTTCAACATCAAATTAAATGTTTACCAGCTTCCCTGGATTTGAATAAAGAACAATATAATCATTAATATTTTGCAGTTATCAATCGTTCACATCATTAATTTTTCAAGAAATGCTCATGAAAAAGGCATTCTTTAAACCAGATATACATAATTTCAAAATTTTCTTAATGCATATCATGTAAAATAAGATAAAAAAGATATGATGAAACATTGTGGCAATAATCTGTGTATAATAATAACCTAGTGTATATTTCTGAACTTTGATATAAGAATGACATCAATATTTAACATTTCTATGACTGTGTCATGTATTCAACTATAGTATGACCCACGAGCTTGAGAAATATTCTATTGGATATCTTAAGGATGATCAAGGGTTGATCCTTCCAACCCTTGTACTTTCAGCACCCTTCATACTTCACTGACCACTCAACCATGGTAGAAGCTCACTCATTTTTATAATGCCCTTAGCCAATCAGAGATCACTAGAGGGATGACATCATCAACCCATTTGGTTTCAATAAGTAGCAGCAAACGCAATTTTATTGAATCTTGTGCCATCAACGCACCTGCTTCTTGCTATCAAATCATCATCGTCCATCTCGTGCATCAGCATGTTTTTTCTCCTTTTTATATTGATTTAATATATAAACAGAATGGCATAGTTTATTTGTGTCATGGTTTACGATACTTTATATTTGGTATTACTGGACTCTGCCAACTTGAGGTTACACTACAAGAGAAAAGTTACCTTAAGCAAAGCAATACCATCATCATCGGTTGAAGAAACAGAATACAGTCTCATTATAGACATAACTTCAAAGGAGTGTATTCTGTCCCTGCTACTAATTACAGTGCAGCCTTGGAGCTGCAGGTGCCCCAGAAAAGTGGTCTTAGGGTAACACAATATCTCACCTAAGTGTCCATGATGCAGCTTACTTCTCAGTTGCCCTGCAATCTCCCCACATTGACATACACACAATATCACTCCACCCCACTTTAGGAACTGTGGTCCTACTTAGTACATTTGGCCAGATTCCTGAGTGATGCAGGGACCCCATAGAAGAAGGAGGGGGATCCTATGACAGGAAGGGATGTAAAAAGTTGGGAATAAGGGAGAAAGAATACTTAAATGTATTCCCTGCGTACTGTAGAAGGCGACTAAAAGGAGTTGGATTGAAGGACTAGAAATTATCTCTTTATGTTTTACTTTTCCAAAAAGAACAGAGAAGGGTGCCAAGTGAGGATTTTCTTTTTAAGACTTTGTCCTCTGTTGGTGAAGCTGCCTCACTAATACGGTAAATAATGAATATGTATAAAATGTTAAACATATCATGAGAGGCAAGTGTTTAGGGAGCAACTGATTGGGTGTGTTAGTAGTTTTGATGCACGAGACCGGGTTATAGTGATGGGTGATTTGAATACAAAGGAGAGTAATGTGGCAATTGAGGGAATAATTGGTGTACATGGGGTGTTCAGTGTTGTAAATGGAAATGGTGAAGAGCTTGTAGATTTATGTGCTGAATAAGGACTAGTGATTGGGAATACCTGGTTTAAAAAGAGAGATATACATAAGTATACGTATGTAAGTAGGAGAGATGGCCAGAGAGCGTTATTGGATTACCTGTTAATTGACAGGCGCGCGAAAGAGAGACTTTTGGATGTTAATGTGCTGAGAGGTGCAACTGGAGGGATGTCTGATCATTATCTTGTGGAGGCGAAGGTGAAGATTTGTAGAGGTTGTCAGAAAAAAAGAGAGAATGTTGGGGTGAAGAGAGTGGTGAGAGTAAGTGAGCTTGGGAAGGAGACTTGTGTGAGGAAGTACCAAGAGAGACTGAGTACAGAATGGAAAAAGGTGAGAACAAAGGACGTAAGGGGAGTGGGGGAGGAATGGGATGTATTTAGGAAAGCAGTGGTGGCTTGTGCAAAAGATGCTTGAGGCATGAGAAGCATGGGAGGTGGGCAGATTACAAAGGGTAGTGAGTGGTGGGATGAAGAAGTAAGATTGTTAGTGAAAGAGAAGAGAGAGGCATTTGGACGATTTTTGCGGGAAAATAATGCAAATGACTGGGAGATGTATAAAAGAAAGAGGCAGGAGGTCAAGAGAAAGGTGTAAGAGGCGAAAAAGAGGGCAAATGACAGTTGGGGTGAGAGAGTATCATTAAATTTTATGGAGAAGAAAACGATGTTTTGGAAGGAGGTAAATAAAGTGCGTAAGACAAGGGAACAAATGAGGAGGGGATAACAAGTAGTGGTGATGTGAGAAGGAGATGGAGTGAGTATTTTCAAGGTTTGTTAAATGTGTTTGATGATAGAGTGGCAGATATAGGGTGTTTTGGTTGAGGTGGTGTGCAAAGTGAGAGGGTTAGGGAGAATGATTTGGTAAACAGAGTAGAGGTAGTAAAAGCTTTGTGGGATGACAGCCAGCAAGGCAGCAGGTTTGGATGGTATTGCAGTGGAATTTATTAAAAAGGGGGTGACTATTGTTGACTGGTTGGTGAGGTTATTCAATGTATTTATGACTCATGGTAAAGTGCCTGAGGATTGGCGGAATGCTTGCCATTGTACAAAGGCAAAGGGGATAAAAGTGAGTGCTCAAATTATGGAGGTATAAGTTTGTTGTGTATTCCTGGGAAATTATATGGGA
This sequence comes from Panulirus ornatus, assembly GCF_036320965.1. Taxonomy (NCBI): domain Eukaryota; kingdom Metazoa; phylum Arthropoda; class Malacostraca; order Decapoda; family Palinuridae; genus Panulirus; species Panulirus ornatus. Next base: position 5,993,873 of record NC_092256.1, on the reverse strand, counting down.
GGGTATTGACTGATTGGGGAAGAGCAGTATGGTTTCAGAAGTGGTAGAGGATGTGTGGGTCAGGTGTTTGCTTTCAAGAATGTATGTGAGAAATACTTAGAAAAGCAAATGGATTTGTATGTAGCATTTATGGATCTGGAGAAGGCATATGATAGAGTTGATAGAGATGCTTTGTTCAAGGAATTAAGAATATATGGTGTGGGAGGCAAGTTGTTAGAAGTAGTGAAGTTTTTATCGAGGGTGTAAGGCATGTGTACGTGTAGGAAGAGAGGAAAGTGATTGGTTCTCAGTGAATGTAGGTTTGCGGCAGGGGTGTGTGATGTCTCCATTGTTTTTTAATTTGTTTATGGATGGGGTTGTTAGGGAGGTGAATGCAAGAGTTTTGGAAAGAGTGGCAAGTATGTTATCTGTTGTGGATGAGAGAGCTTGGGAAACGAGCCAGTTATTGTTCGCTGATGATACAGCGCTAATGGCTGATTCGTGGGAAAAACTGCAGAAGCTGGTGACTGAGTTTGGTAAAGGATGTGAAAGAAAAAAAGCTGAGAATAAATGTGAATAAGAGCAAGATTATTAGGTACAGTAGGGTTGAGGGACAAGTCAGTTAGGAGGTAAGTTTGAATGGAGAAAAACTGGAGGAAGTGAAGTGTTTTAGATATCTGGGAGTGATTTGGCGGCGGATGGAACTATGGAAGCGGAAGTACATCATAAGGTGGGGGAGGGGGCGAAAGTTCTTGGAGCGTTGAAGAATGTGTTGAAGTCGAGAACATTATCTTGGAAAGCAAAAATGGGTATGTTTGAAGGAATAGTGGTTCCAACAATGTTATATGGTTGCGAGGCGTGGGCTATAGATAGAGTTGTGCGGAGGAGGATGGATGTGCTGAAATAAGATGTTTGAGGACAATATGTGGTGCGAGGTGGTTTCATCCAGTAAGTAATAATAGGGTAAGAGAGATGTGTGGTAATAAAAAGTGTGGTTGAGAGAGCAGAAGAGGGTGTTTTGAAATGGTTTGGTCACATGGAGAGAATGAGTGAGGAAAGGGTGACCAAGAGTATATACGTGTCAGAGGTAAAGGAATTGCAGGTGGAAAGATGGAGTGAAAAAGATTTTCAGTGATCAAGAGTGATTGCTTTGTCGCTGTCTCCCGCGTTTGTAAGGTAGCGCAAGGAAATAGACGAAAGAAATGGCCCAACCCACCCCCATACACATATATATACATACACATCCACACACGCAAATATACATACCCATACATCTCAATGTACACATATATATACACACACAGACACATACATATATACACATGCACACAATTCACACTGTCTGCCTTTATTCATTCCCATCGCCACACATGGAATAACATCCCCCTCCCCCCTCATGTGTGCGAGGTAGGAAAAGACAACAAAGGCCCCATTCATTCACACTCAGTCTCTAGCTGTCATGCAATAATGCCCGAAGCCACAGCTCCCTTTCCACATCCAGGCCCCACAGAACTTTCCATGTTTTACCCCAGACGCTTTACATGCCCTGGTTTAATCCATTGATAGCATGTCGACCCCGGTATACCACATCGATCCAATTCACTCTATTCCTTGCCCGCCTTTCACCCTCCTGCATGTTCAGGCCCCGATCACTCAAAATCTTTTTGATCAAATAAGTAAATAAAGGATAAGAGAGATGTGTGGTAATGATAAGAGTGTGGTTGAGAGAGCAGAAGAGGGTGTTTTGAAATGGTTTGATTTCATGGATAAAATGAGCGAGGAAAGATTGACAAAGAGGATATATGTGTCAGAGGTGGAGGGAACGAGGAGAAGTGGGAGACCAAAATGGAGGTGGAAAGATGGGGTGAAAAAGATTTTGAGTGATCGGGGCCTGAACATGCAGGAGAGTGAAAGGCGTGCAAGGAATAGAGTGAAATGAAACGAGGTATGTGAGTGAACGTGTATGTATATACGTGTGTTTGTTGGTAGGCTGGGCCATTCTTTTGTCTGACATCGACAAAGTATAATTAAAAAAATAATTATAAGTATATTTATTTATTCATTTATTTGTTATACTTTGTTGCTGTCTCCTGCGTTAGCGGAGTAGCGCAAGGAAACGGACGAAAGAATGACCCAACCCACCCACATACACATGTATATACATACACGTCCACACTCGCACATATACATACCTGTACATTTCAACATATACATATATATACATACGCAGAAGAAGGAGTCACGCGGGGAGTGCTCATCCTCCTCGAAGGCTCAGACTGGGGTGTCTAAATGTGTGTGGATGTAACCAATATGTGAAAAAAGGAGAGATAAGTAGTATGTTTGAGGAAAGGAACCTGGATGTTTTGGCTCTGAGTGAAACGAAGCTCAAGGGTAAAGGGGAAGAGTGGTTTGGGAATGTCTTGGGAGTAAAGTCAGGGGTTAGTGAGAGGACAAGAGCAAGGGAAGGAGTAGCAGTACTCCTGAAACAGGAGTTGTGGGAGTATGTGATAGAATGTAAGAAAGTAAATTTTCGATTAATATGGGTTAAACTGAAAGTTGATGGAGAGAGATGGGTGATTATTGGTGCATATGCACCTGGGCATGAGAAGAAAGATCGTGAGAGGCAAGTGTTTTGGGAGCAGCTGAATGAGTGTGTTAGTGGTTTTGATGCACGAGACCAGGTTATAGTGATGGGTGATTTGAATGCAAAGGTGAGTAATGTGGCAGTTGAGGGAATAATTGGTGTACATGGGGTGTTCAGTCTTGTAAATGGAAATGGTGAAGAGCTTGTAGATTTATGTGCTGAAAAAGGACTGGTGATTGGGAATACCTGGTTTAAAAAGAGAGATATACATAAGTATAGGTATGTAAGTAGGAGAGATGGCCAGAGAGCGTTATTGGATTACCTGTTAATTGACAGGTGCGCGAAAGAGAGACTTTTGGATGTTAATGTGCTGAGAGGTGCAACTGGAGGGATGTCTGATCATTATCTTGTGGAGGCGAAGGTGAAGATTTGTAGAGGTTGTCAGAAAAAAAGAGAGAATGTTGGGGTGAAGAGAGTGGTGAGAGTAAGTGAGCTTGGGAAGGAGACTTGTGTGAGGAAGTACCAAGAGAGACTGAGTACAGAATGGAAAAAGGTGAGAACAAAGGACGTAAGGGGAGTGGGGGAGGAATGGGATGTATTTAGGAAAGCAGTGGTGGCTTGTGCAAAAGATGCTTGAGGCATGAGAAGCATGGGAGGTGGGCAGATTACAAAGGGTAGTGAGTGGTGGGATGAAGAAGTAAGATTGTTAGTGAAAGAGAAGAGAGAGGCATTTGGACGATTTTTGCGGGAAAATAATGCAAATGACTGGGAGATGTATAAAAGAAAGAGGCAGGAGGTCAAGAGAAAGGTGTAAGAGGTGAAAAAGAGGGCAAATGAGAGTTGGGGTGAGAGAGTATCATTAAATTTTATGGAGAAGAAAACGATGTTTTGGAAGGAGGTAAATAAAGTGCGTAAGACAAGGGAACAAATGAGGAGGGGATAACAAGTAGTGGTGATGTGAGAAGGAGATGGAGTGAGTATTTTCAAGGTTTGTTAAATGTGTTTGATGATACTAGAGTGGCAGATATAGGTTGTTTTGGTTGAGGTGGTGTGCAAAGTGAGAGGGTTAGGGAGAATGATTTGGTAAACAGAGTAGAGGTAGTAAAAGCTTTGTGGGATGACAGCCAGCAAGGCAGTAGGTTTGGATGGTATTGCAGTGGAATTTATTAAAAAGGGGGTGACTATTGTTGACTGGTTGGTGAGGTTATTCAATGTATGTATGACTCACGGTAAAGTGCCTGAGGATTGGCGGAATGCTTGCCATTGTACAAAGGCAAAGGGGATAAAAGTGAGTGCTCAAATTATGGAGGTATAAGTTTGTTGTGTATTCCTGGTAAATTGTATGGGAGGGTATTGACTGATTGGGGAAGAGCAGTATGGTTTCAGAAGTGGTAGAGGATGTGTGGGTCAGGTGTTTGCTTTGAAGAATGTATGTGAGAAATACTTAGAAAAGCAAATGGATTTGTATGTAGCATTTATGGATCTGGAGAAGGCATATGATAGAGTTGATAGAGATGCTTTGTTCAAGGAATTAAGAATATATGGTGTGGGAGGCAAGTTGTTAGAAGTAGTGAAGTTTTTATCGAGGGTGTAAGGCATGTGTACGTGTAGGAAGAGAGGAAAGTGATTGGTTCTCAGTGAATGTAGGTTTGCGGCAGGGGTGTGTGATGTCTCCATTGTTTTTTAATTTGTTTATGGATGGGGTTGTTAGGGAGGTGAATGCAAGAGTTTTGGAAAGAGTGGCAAGTATGTTATCTGTTGTGGATGAGAGAGCTTGGGAAACGAGTCAGTTATTGTTCGCTGATGATACAGCGCTAATGGCTGATTCGTGGGAAAAACTGCAGAAGCTGGTGACTGAGTCTGGTAAAGGATGTGAAAGAAAAAAAGCTGAGAATAAATGTGAATAAGAGCAAGATTATTAGGTACAGTAGGGTTGAGGGACAAGTCAGTTAGGAGGTAAGTTTGAATGGAGAAAAACTGGAGGAAGTGAAGTGTTTTAGATATCTGGGAGTGATTTGGCGGCGGATGAAACTATGGAGGCGGAAGTACATCATAAGGTGGGGGAGGGGGCGAAAGTTCTTGGAGCGTTGAAGAATGTGTTGAAGTCGAGAACATTATCTTGGAAAGCAAAAATGGGTATGTTTGAAGGAATAGTGGTTCCAACAATGTTATATGGTTGCGAGGCGTGGGCTATAGATAGAGTTGTGCGGAGGAGGATGGATGTGCTGAAATAAGATGTTTGAGGATAATATGTGGTGCGAGGTGGTTTCATCCAGTAAGTAATAATAGGGTAAGAGAGATGTGTGGTAATAAAAAGTGTGGTTGAGAGAGCAGAAGAGGGTGTTTTGAAATGGTTTGGTCACATGGAGAGAATGAGTGAGGAAAGGTTGACCAAGAGTATATACGTGTCAGAGGTAAAGGGAACAAGGAGAGTGGGAGACCAAATTGCAGGTGGAAAGATGGAGTGAAAAAGATTTTCAGTGATCAAGAGTGATTGCTTTGTTGCTGTCTCCCGCGTTTGTAAGGTAGCGCAAGGAAATAGACGAAAGAAATGGCCCAACCCACCCCCATACACATATATATACATACACATCCACACACGCAAATATACATACCCATACATCTCAATGTACACATATATATACACACACAGACACATACATATATACACATGCACACAATTCACACTGTCTGCCTTTATTCATTCCCATCGCCACCTCGCCACACATGGAATAACATCCTCCTCCCCCCTCATGTGTGCGAGGTAGGAAAAGACAACAAAGGCCCCATTCATTCACACTCAGTCTCTAGCTGTCATGCAATAATGCCCGAAGCCACAGCTCCCTTTCCACATCCAGGCCCCACAGAACTTTCCATGTTTTACCCCAGACGCTTTACATGCCCTGGTTTAATCCATTGATAGTACGTCGACCCCGGTATACCACATCGATCCAATTCACTCTATTCCTTGCCCGCCTTTCACCCTCCTGCATGTTCAGGCCCCGATCACTCAAAATCTTTTTGATCAAATAAGTAAATAAAGGATAAGAGAGATGTGTGGTAATGATAAGAGTGTGGTAGAGAGAGCAGAAGAGGGTGTTTTGAAATGGTTTGATTTCATGGATAAAATGAGCGAGGAAAGATTGACAAAGAGGATATATGTGTCAGAGGTGGAGGGAACGAGGAGAAGTGGGAGACCAAAATGGAGGTGGAAAGATGGGGTGAAAAAGATTTTGAGTGATCGGGGCCTGAACATGCAGGAGAGTGAAAGGCGTGCAAGGAATAGAGTGAAGTGAAACGAGGTGTGTGAGTGAACGTGTATGTATATACGTGTGTTTGTTGGTAGGCTGGGCCATTCTTTTGTCTGACATCGACAAAGTATAATTAAAAAAATAATTATAAGTATATTTATTTATTCATTTATTTGTTATACTTTGTTGCTGTCTCCTGCGTTAGCGGAGTAGCGCAAGGAAACGGACGAAAGAATGACCCAACCCACCCACATACACATGTATATACATACACGTCCACACTCGCACATATACATACCTGTACATTTCAACATATACATATATATACATACGCAGAAGAAGGAGTCACGCGGGGAGTGCTCATCCTCCTCGAAGGCTCAGACTGGGGTGTCTAAATGTGTGTGGATGTAACCAATATGTGAAAAAAGGAGAGATAAGTAGTATGTTTGAGGAAAGGAACCTGGATGTTTTGGCTCTGAGTGAAACGAAGCTCAAGGGTAAAGGGGAAGAGTGGTTTGGGAATGTCTTGGGAGTAAAGTCAGGGGTTAGTGAGAGGACAAGAGCAAGGGAAGGAGTAGCAGTACTCCTGAAACAGGAGTTGTGGGAGTATGTGATAGAATGTAAGAAAGTAAATTCTCGATTAATATGGGTTAAACTGAAAGTTGATGGAGAGAGATGGGTGATTATTGGTGCATATGCACCTGGGCATGAGAAGAAAGATCGTGAGAGGCAAGTGTTTTGGGAGCAGCTGAATGAGTGTGTTAGTGGTTTTGATGCACGAGACCAGGTTATAGTGATGGGTGATTTGAATGCAAAGGTGAGTAATGTGGCAGTTGAGGGAATAATTGGTGTACATGGGGTGTTCAGTCTTGTAAATGGAAATGGTGAAGAGCTTGTAGATTTATGTGCTGAAAAAGGACTGGTGATTGGGAATACCTGGTTTAAAAAGCGAGATATGCATAAGTATAGGTATGTAAGTAGGAGAGATGGCCAGAGAGCGTTATTGGATTACCTGTTAATTGACAGGTGCGCGAAAGAGAGACTTTTGGATGTTAATGTGCTGAGAGGTGCAACTGGAGGGATGTCTGATCATTATCTTGTGGAGGCTAAGGTGAAGATTTGTATGGATTTTCAGAAAAGAAGAGTGAATGTTGGGGTGAAGAGGGTGGTGAGAGTAAGTGAGCTTGGGAAGGAGACTTGTGTGAGGAAGTACCAGGAGAGACTGAGTACAGAATGGAAAAAGGTGGGAACAATGGAAGTAAGGGGAGTGGGGGAGGAATGGGATGTATTTAGGGAATCAGTGATGGATTGCGCAAAAGATGCTTCTGGCATGAGAAGAGTGGGAGGTGGGTTGATTAGAAAGGGTAGTGAGTTGTGGGATGAAAAAGTAGGATTATTAGTGAAAGAGAAGAGAGAGGCATTTGGACGATTTTTGCAGGGAAAAAATGCAATTGAGTGGGAGATGTATAAAAGAAAGAGACAGGAGGTCAAGAGAAAGGTGCAAGAGGTGAAAAAGAGGGCAAATGAGAGTTGGGGTGAGAGAGTATCATTAAATTTTAGGGAGAATGAAAAGATGTTCTGGAAGGAGGTAAATAAAGTGTGTAAGACAAGGGAGCAAATGGGAACTTCAGTGAAAGGCACAAATGGGGAGGTGATAACAAGTAGTGGTGATGTGAGAAGAGATGGAGTGAGTATTTTGAAGGTTTGTTGAATGTGTTTGATGATAGAGTGGCAGATATAGGGTGTTTTGGTCGAGGTGGTGTGCAAAGTGAGAGGGTTAGGGAAAATTATTTGGTAAACAGAGAAGAGGTAGTAAAAGCTTTGCGGAAGATGAAAGCCGGCAAGGCAGCAGGTTTGGATTGTATTGCAGTGGAATTTATTAAAAAAGGGGGTGACTGTATTGTTGCCTGGTTGGTAAGGTTATTTAATGTATGTATGACTCATGGTGAGGTGCCTGAGGATTGGCGGAATGCGTGCATAGTGCCATTGTCCAAAGGCAAAGGGGATAAGAGTGAGTGCTCAAATTACAGAGGTATAAGTTTGTTGAGTATTCTTGGTAAATTGTATGGGAGGGTATTGATTGAGAGGGTGAAGGCATGTACAGAGCATCAGATTGGGGAAGAGCAGTGTGGTTTCAGAAGTGGTAGAGGATGTGTGGATCAGGTGTTTGCTTTGAAGAATGTATGTGAGAAATACTTAGAAAAGCAAATGGATTTGTATGTAGCATTTATGGATCTGGAGAAGGCATGTGATAGAGTTGACAGAGATGCTCTGTGGAAGGTATTAAGAATATATGGTGTGGGAGGAAAGTTGTTAGAAGCAGTGAAAAGTTTTTATCGAGGATGTAAGGCATGTGTACGTGTAGGAAGAGAGGAAAGTGATTGGTTCTCAGTGAATGTAGGTTTGCGGCAGGGGTGTGTGATGTCTCCATGGTTGTTTAATTTGTTTATGGATGGGGTTGTTAGGGAGGTGAATGCAAGAGTTTTGGAAAGAGGGGCAAGTATGAAGTCTGTTGTGGATGAGAGAGCTTGGGAAGTGAGTCAGTTGTTGTTCGCTGATGATACAGCGCTGGTGGCTGATTCATGTGAGAAACTGCAGAAGCTGGTGACTGAGTTTGGTAAAGTGTGTGAAAGAAGAAAGTTAAGAGTAAATGTGAATAAGAGCAAGGTTATTAGGTACAGTAGGGTTGAGGGTCAAGTCAATTGGGTGGTAAGTTTGAATGGAGAAAAACTGGAGGAAGTAAAGTGTTTTAGATATCTGGGAGTGGATCTGGCAGCGGATGGAACCGTGGAAGCGGAAGTGAATCATAGGGTGGGGGAGGGGGCGAAAATCCTGGGAGCCTTGAAGAATGTGTGGAAGTCGAGAACATTATCTCGGAAAGCAAAAATGGTTATGTTTGAAGGAATAGTGGTTCCAACAATGTTGTATGGTTGCGAGGCGTGGGCTATGGATAGAGTTGTGCGCAGGAGGGTGGATATGCTGGAAATGAGATGTTTGAGGACAATGTGTGGTGTGAGGTGGTTTGATCGAGTAAGTAATGTAAGGGTAAGAGAGATGTGTGGAAATAAGAAGAGCGTGGTTGAGAGAGCAGAAGAGGGTGTTTTGAAATGGTTTGGGCACGTGGAGAGAATGAGTGAGGAAAGATTGACCAAGAGGATATATGTGTCGGAGGTGGAGGGAACGAGGAGAAGTGGGAGACCAAATTGGAGGTGGAAAGATGGAGTGAAAAAGATTTTGTGTGATCGGGGCCTGAACATGCAGGAGGGTGAAAGGAGGGCAAGGAATAGAGTGAATTGGATCGATGTGGTATACCGGGGTTGACGTGCTGTCAGTGTATTGAATCAGGGCATGTGAAGCGTCTGGGGTAAACCATGGAAAGTTCTGTGGGGCCTGGATGTGGAAAGGGAGCTGTGGTTTCGGGCATTATTGCATGACAGCTAGAGACTGAGTGTGAACGAATGGGGCCTTTTTTGTCTTTTCCTAGTGCTACCTCGCACACATGAGAGGGGGAAGGGGATGGTATTCCATGTGTGGCGAGGTGGCGATGGGAATGAATAAAGGCAGACAGTGTGAACTGTGTGCATGGGTATATATGTAAGTGTCTGTGTGTGTATATATATATGTGTACATTGAGATGCATAGGTATGTATATTTGCGTGTGGGGACGTGTATGTATATACATTGTGTATGGGGGTGGGTTGGGCCATTTCTTTTGTCTGTTTCCTTGCGCTACCTCGCAAACGCGGGAGACAGCGACAAAGCAAAATAAAAACAATAATAAAATATGATATATATACACTCCCTGGGGATGGGGAGAAAGAAAACTTCCCACATATTTCCTGTGTGTTATAGAAGGCAACTAAAATGGTTGGTAGTGGGGGCTAGAAATCCTCCCCTCCTGTTTTTCTTTTCCAAAAGAAGGTACATAGACATAGGCCAAGTGAGAATTTTTTCCTCTTTGGCTCAGTCATCTGTTCTTGACACTACCTTGCTAATGCAAGAAATGGACTGAACCAAGGCATGTGAAACATCTGGGTTAAAGCATGGAAAGGTCTGTCGGGCCTGGATGTGGATAGGGAGCTATGGCTTAGGTGCATTACACATGACAGCTAGAGACTGTGTCAACGAATGGGACCTTTTTGTCTGTATTTCTGGAGCTACCTCACTGGAGCAGGATATAGTAATGCTGTTTTTTCTGTGAGGCGGGGTAGCGACATGAATGGATGAAGGCAAGCAAGTATGGAAATGTACATGTGTATGTATGCAATGTCTGTTTATGTTGATATGTATATGTATGTATATGTGCATGTGTGGGTGTGTATGTACATAAATATGTATATAAATGGATGGGCCATTCTTCGTCTGTTTCCTGGTGCTACCTCACGGACGCAGGAAACACTGATTATGTATAATAATAATAATAATATATATATATATATATATATATATATATATATATATATATATATATATATATATATATATATATATATATCCTCCCTCTCGTTTTTTTTTAATTTTCCAAAAGAAGGGACAGAGAAGGGGTCCAGGTGAGGATATTCCCTCAAAGGCCCAGTCCTCTGTTGTTAGCGACACCTCGCTAATGCGGGAAATGGTGAATAGTATTAAAGAAAGATATATATATATATATATATATCAATATATATATATTGATTAGAAAGGGTAGTGAGTGGTAGGATGAAGAAGTAAGATTATTAGTGAAAGAGAAGAGAGAGGCATTTGGACAATTTTTGCAAGGAAAAAATGCAAATGAGTGGGAGATGTATAAAAGAAAGAGGCACGAGGTTAAGAGAAAGGTACAAGAGGTGAAAAAGAGGGCAAATGAGAGTTGGGGTGAGAGAGTATCATTAAATTTTACGGAAAATAAAAAGATGTTTTGGAAGGAGGTAAATAAAGTGAAGGGGGCTAATGGGGAGGTGATAACAAGTAGTGGTGATGTGAGAAGGAGATGCATTATTTCCCTCCAAAAATCGTCCAAATGCCTCTCTCTTCTCTTTCACTAATAATCTTACTTCTTCATCCCACCACTCACTACCCTTTCTAATCTGCCCACCTCCCACACTTCTCTTGCCACAAGCATCTTTTGTGCAAGCCATCACTGCTTCCCTAAATACATCCTATTCCTCCCCCACTCCCCATACATCCTTTGTTCTCACCTTTTTCCATTCTGTACCTCACGCACATGCAGGGGAGGGGGTGGTCATATCATGTGTGGCGGGGTGGCAACGGAATGAATAAAAGCAGCAAGTATGAATTATTTATTTATTTATTTATTTTGCTTTGTCGCTGTCTCCCGCGTTTGCGAGGTAGCGCAAGGAAACAGACGAAAGAAATGGCCCAACCCACCCCCATACACATGTATATACATACACGTCCACACACGCAAATATACATACCTATACATCTCAATGTACACATATATATGCACACACAGACACATACATATATACCCATGCACACAATTCACACTGTCTGCCTTTATTCATTCCCATCACCACCTCGCCACACATGGAATACCATCCCCCTCCCCCTCATGTGTGCGAGGTAGCGCTAGGAAAAGACAACAAAGGCCCCATTCGTTCACACTCAGTCTCTAGCTGTCATGCAATAATGCCCGAAACCACAGCTCCCTTTCCACATCCAGGCCCCACACTACTTTGCCTGGTTTACCCCAGATGCTTCACATGCCCTGATTCAATCCACTGACAGCACCTCAACCCCGGTATACCACATACTTGTTCCAATTGTTCCAATTCACTGCATTCCTTGCATGCCTCTCACCATCCTGTATGTTTAAGCCTTGATCGCTCAAAATCTTTTTCACTCCATCCTCCTTTGTCTGGCACATATATCCTCTTTTTCATTCTTTCCTCACTCATTTTCTCCATATGTCCAAACCATTTCAACACTCCCTCATCTGCTCTCTCAAATTTTTTTTTTTTTTTTTCATTTCCACACATCTCTCTTACCCTTTCATTACTTACTTGAACAAACCACCTCACTCCACATATTGTCCTCAAACATTTTATTTCTAACACATCCACCCTGCTCTGTACAACCCTATGTATAGCCTATGCTTCGCAACCATATAATATTGTTGGGACACTATTCCTTCAAACATACCCATTTTTGCTCTCCAAAATAACGTTCTCCCGTTTCACACATTCTTCATTGCTCCCAGACCCTTTGCCCCCTCACCCACCCTGTGACTCACTTCCATTTCCATGGTTCCATTCGCAGCTAATTCTGCTCTGAGATATCTAAAACACTTCACTTCCTCCAATTTTTCTCCATTCAAACTTACCTCCTAATTAACTGGTTCCCCAACCCTACTGAACCTAATAACCTTGCTCTTATTCACATTTACTCTCAACTTTCTCCTTTCACACACTTTTCCATCATCAGCGAACAACTGACTCACTTCCCAGGCCCTCTCGTCCCTAACCACCCCATCCGTAAACAAATTAAACAACCATGGAGACAACACACACACCTGCCACAGACCAACCTTCACTGGGAACCAATCACTCCTCTCTTCCTGCTTGTACACATGCCTTACATTTTTGGTGAAAACCTTTTACTGCTTTTAGCAGCATACCTCCCACACCATATATTCTTCAGACCTTCCATAGAGCATCATATGCCTTCTCCAGATCTGTAAATGCTACAGACAAATCCACCTGTTTTTCTAAGTCTTTCTCACATATATTCTTCAATGCAAACGCCTGATCCACACATCCTCTACCACTTTAGAAACCACACTGCTCTTCCCTAGTCTTATGCTTTGTACATGCCTTCACCCTCTCAATCAATACCCTCCCATATAATTTCCCACAAATACTCAACAAACTTATGCCTTTGTAGTTTGAACACTCACCTTTATCCACTTTGCCTTTGTACAATGGCACTATGCATGCATTCTGCCAATCCTTAGGAACTTCACCATGATCCATTCAACTACACAGTCACCCCCTTTCTTAATAAATTCAACTGCAGTACTATCCAAACATGTGAAAGTTTTTTCCTGTGGTTGGTTTAATTGCAGCATCTTTCCCCACCTCTCCCACAAGGCAAACATTGGCTAAGCTCATGTTAGTCAAATGTTAAATATTGCTGGAGCAAATGAAACAATTTCCTCCATGGTTCATCTAGCTGTAGCATCTTCCACAGCACACCTCACAACACCTCACAAGGCAAGCATCAGCTGAGCAGAGTCTGCTAACAACAGTGGAAACATATGAATTGATGAATGAACCTGATGAGTTTAACATTACTCACCCCTTCATACATGGTGCTCTTACAAGAAATTAGTGAAATTGGGGAAGCATAAAGCACCAACACTGAAGCTGATTCTTTGACTGAAGTGTGAGCAAATGAAGTATTTTTCAGAGGCAAAAAAGATAAGAGATGGAAAGCAAATGATGTATTTTGTAAATGCATTGGAAAATTTGGGGTCCTGATAAACTTTTGGTCTGTCAAAACTTTACTATGGCAGTAGACCAACCAGATACCCTCATATATGAAAAAACCATAAACCAACATTCTAATTTTAGAACAACAGAATGAGAGAGAATTTGTGAAACAAGGAAATATCATAGAAAAGTACCCTAGTAACTGTAATGAACTTGATTTGCATCAACTCAATGTGAAACATATGTATGTATTCCCATTGTCATAGAGATAATGGAATTTGTTCTTGTAACTCTATTCTACTGTATATGGCAATTCATTATAATTCTTTAGTGGTTAGTGTTTGTAAAATTATAGTTGTTTAAAAATGATAGTGTCAGTCTGTGTTTAATCTGTGAAACACAGTACTGGAGTTGCCCTCCACCAGTGGCTTTCCATGGGTGTGGCACTAATGGCTTAAAAGAGAAAGTGGAGTCCACCAGTTATGCCGGAGAGTAATAGGGACGAGCAATTAACGATTGCCCTGAATTTAATGGGACAACTGGTGAGAGTAAAAGGGGGAGCTTGTGGAGAACTTTAAAAGTTATAGTTTGGATGTGCTGGAGATTGGGGAAACCCATATACTTGGGTAGGTTGTGTGGAGTGAAAATGGAAATGATGAACGCAAGCTGTGGGAAAGCATGGAAGGAGTGATATGGATGAGAATAAATGAAAATAATTGGGGATGAGAGAAAGAAAGATGTGCAATTGTGCTATCACCTATAGTATGGGAGGATGTTACACAGCATGGATGGAATGGAGTAAGAAAAGTATGTGTGAAAGGAAAGATTGGCATTGTGAAGCAAGCATGGGTGTGTGTATATGTGCATGTGAATATGGAGACTGTGCAAGATAAAGATGAAATGAAGCATTGAATGACTGTATACATGGGTTTGAGAAGGAGAGGAAGGTGGTTGTAAAGTGAGATACGAATGCATAGGTGGGATTAGATGAAATTGGCAACACAGATGATAAATGGGGAATGCCTGGAGTAAATAAGAATAGAAATTATCTCATGGATGTTTGTGGTAAGAGGTTTCATTCCTTGCAAATACCTCTATTTTTTCAGCACAAGATGATTCACGGATGTAAGTGGATGAGGAATGATAGAAGAGAAGAACAAAAGGGTTTGGCTGATTGTGGCAATGGATGAAGAGTTGAGAAAGGATATGCTGAATTCTAGAGTTGTGAAAGGATTCTTTGGCATTTCTGACCATTTTGCAATTCTTGTGGAGGTGGGGATCAGGGAGAAGGGGGGGTATAGCATAAGTAAGAATGGAGAGGTAAAAGTGTTGGTAAGGGAGAAGATGAATCAGAAAGAATATAAGGAGTATGAATGAAGGGTGGCAAAAAGTTTTGATGAAAAATGTAGGGATGCAGTGATGTGTAAGTGAGGTGTTTAAAATGTTTAGAGAAAGACTGTTAAAGGTTGCAGAATTAGTAGTTGGGCACAAGGTTGTTAGATATAAGAATAGTAAAGGAAATGCATGGTGGGTGGATGAGATTAGAAATGCCGTGGATCCATCTGTCGATCTATATCTCTGATGCCCATTCCTTATGAGAACTCATCAAAAGGGTAAGCACTGCAAAAGGGTCTCCACTTATCCTTTCCCTTACATGCCTCCCTTGCATACACCATTCCATGAATTCTTTCCATATTTCTCTCCCTCCAGTACTCTTAATCTATATCCCCATGTTACACAGATCTTCCTTTCATACCAACCCCTTTAATTGTAGTACATGCCCAAACACCCCAAAATATTAAGTTTCAGCCACTATACCAACCCACAGTTCATTCCCGACCATAGCAAATCTCTCATACACCCCAATTACTTTCTTCATTGCACATCCTCCTCTCAAATTACTTACTTCTACAGCCTGGATTCTTAACCTCAGTAATTCATCTCATATCCATTTTTCAGCTGCACAGGTCAACATCAGGGGGACAATGCTGTCCCTTAAACCTTGCTTCTCTTCCTCACTTATATCTGTACCCTTTATTATTCTGTTGAGGGACTTAATGACTCTTCTTCTGTATTACTTTTCCCTTATCTCTCCTTTCATTTCATTAAACTTACTCAAAATAGCTCCCATATACTTGAATTCTGTCAATTGTCTTTCTGCAACAAATGTGGATAATCTACCAAATTTTTTATATTTATTTTTTAATTTTTATTAATACATCCCATAAAATGATAAAACTAAAATTTCTTTGAATTTTTTGATAAAGTCCAGTCCCAGGCAGGCCTCTATATTTTAAATTTTCAGGGCTCAATCTTTCACTGATAGTTCATAGGAGATTTTTATGTTTTCCTGACACCTTTGGTAGCAGTATGTGTATCACCTTTCTGTTTCTCCTCCCTAATCAACATCTCTTTCTATAGTGGCTTGGATACACAAAGCAAAAAGTAGTTTAAGTCCACCTACTGATGTTAAATGCTTACATATTTTACACAAGTTCAACCATAGGAGTTTACCAGTTCCTCCCATGGTATTGCTCTGCTTGACTTACTACTGTGTAAGGTAAGCCCCAATTCGCATACAAGGGATCCCTGACTTATGAACAGGTTACGTTCTTGACCCTGTTTGTAAATTGGAATATATAAAGAAGTGCATAAAATCAGAATAAATACCTACACATGAATGTAATAGTGTATTAGATATTGTGTGTGAAGTAAATATAGTCAACAGAACATCATATTAAGGTACATTTAATGAAAAAAGATGCACATCTAAGTATTTCCACAATTTGCAAGTATAAGTAACTGAATGTATGTCAGATTGGGAATTGAATATTGTTTTTTGGAGCTCATTTGTAAGGCTGTTCCTAGGTCAGATGTTCAGAAACTGGGTATCTCCTGTACCTAAAGTTCAAGTTTACTGAGAGTATCTTACTAAGGCAAAATATCCAAGAAAAATATAATTTCGGGGAGTCCTCAATACATGAAAAACATGACATATTGCAAAATGACATATAAAGGGGATACTTTTCTGCAGTATGGAGTATAGTAATTAGCTTGAGATATATTCTTGACACATGTCCAGCACTGCCTAACTTACATATATATGCCTATAACCCATAACAAAAGTAGAAATGTAATACACAAACAATAAAAAGAAATAGAGGCAAATGTTTTATCATTCTTACCTCAGAAATGAACTGGTTAGGCATGCCATATTTTCATCTTAACAATAATGTGCACAACATTTGGAGGATAGCCAAGATGGCATGCAATACTGACATCCTGTTCTCCATTTCTAATGTGTTATGTCACATCAACTTTTACATTGAGATTACCATTAGTGTGTTGCATCTCGCGAACACTAGACAACTTTCCACTGGCCGTCAGCACATCAGACATTACAATGCAAAGATGAGACCTTGTCTTCAGGTGAGTTCATATGACAGGATCAATCTGTGTCCCCAAGTCATTGTTAGTGAATACAGCAACAAACTGATTTTCCTTCAGTACCACATCCTGACTAGCCTATGAATCATACATTAGGTTACTAATGAGGAAAGGCTTTGTTATTTATTTTCTTCCAGTTCAGGTCCTGTATCATGTATAAATTATGTCTTGTACATTAATGGTGAGGAACTCCGCTTACAGAATTAAGAAAATCTGTTTTATCTTGATTGGTCCTGCACCTGGAGCTCTACTTAAAAAGCTAAGAAAACTTGTTTGACCTCCACCTTTAAGAGCTTGTTTATATGATTGGACCTAAATCTGACATTCAGCTGCTCCAAGCCAGAGAATTCCCTTGTGAAAAACATCTATATCAAGTAATATTGTTTGTCCCCATTATTTTTTTCTGAAAAATAAAGGCTACCTGGCCACTGACTTGAAACAGGAGTTAGGTCACCATTGAGAACCTCATATCGTAGTTTAGGGAGGACCCTGAGTAGTTTTTTCATGATTTCATTTACTTTTCCTAACACATGCCTTCAAATGATTTTTTCTCTCACCAGAGGATCTTGGCATCCTTTTGGGTCATGTCCTCTGTAGCAAAGACTAAAGTGTTAAGTACTGCCAACTCTGGGAGTTATCTTGAAGCTGATGATCCCATGTGAATAGTTTAGGATGGCACCTACACTCCTTCAGAAATGCTTCTTTGCCCCTGAAAGATGATCAGTGTATTGAAATTGCATTTTGGCACCTATTGCCATTGGCAATCTTTTCTAACAACTACTTCCTCATCTTGCTTTATTAAAAAAGGGGGCAGACCTTGTGAGAGCCCTTATTTGAATCTCGAACAAGAAGGGTAGAGTTCCCTTTTTTCTTTTTGTGGACTAACTGACAATTGATACATGACCCTGAGTTTCGAACTTGGGGAACCTTTCCAGTTAAGGGTGCTCCCTGCATATAAATGAGCAGCCAGAGCCTGTTCCAGAGTGTTAATAGGCTAACCTCACACAATTACAGGCTTCTACAGTTCTTTTTCTATTGGAACTCTGATGGATCATCAAAGAAGACAGCCCTTTTAAGCCTTCCAAAATGAAAAAAAAAAATGCTCAAACCAGTACATCCTCAGGCTTTTTTTAGTGTTCCTCACTTCTCTTTTCTTCCTTCTGAAAAAATTCACCTCTCTCCTACCCTGCATTGGGTCAAAAGCCCCTGCCAGGTCCTAGTAAGCTATACGGCTCTTCTGGCTGGAGGACTCTGATTCTGAGGCTTTAGATAATGAGGTAGCACTGATAGAGTATGTCTTAGCACTCTGTTTTCCATGATTCTTTTTTATTACAAGGCATAACTCCTTTTACAAGGAGAATACTTGCTGCCATGATCGTTCTTGTAGTTGGGTATCAGTTCACGGGAAACTTGATTAATTTTTTTTCAGGCTACCACGACCTTTTCCTTGAAAGAATATCTGTTTGATGCTAAACTAGCCCACATAGTGATCAGACAGCTAACCTTAATAATCTTTGAAAATGCTTTGGAAGACTTCAATGTAATTGATATTGCTTCTCAGAGGAGTTAAAGGCTTTCATTCAGCTTTCTAGACTGCTTTTTATCTATTGATTTCTTTCAATCCAGATACTGGTGTGTTCAAGAGCCTTAAGGACATTTAATTCCTCAATCTTCCTACAACTTTTTCCAGAGTGATACAGTAGATAATGGAAGGTTAATGTCCCACTTTTGCCACAACCTTTGCCTAGTCATGGGATCCCTGTTGTTTAATTCATTCTCATTCCGTCATATCATTCTAGGAAGTTTAATAAAACTCTCTGAAGCTTTTTCTGCTTGTGAATCCTATCCTCCACTTTTAGAGCATTCAAACTAGAAGTCTTTGGGAGTGAACTGAAAAATGTCTTCAACAACTTTCAATTTTGTAAAGAGAGACTTTATGCAGTTTCTGTTATACAAGTAATGGTGTCGACGAAAGGCTGTCTTCCCTTGATAAAGAATTGTTAGCTATTGTAGTCCACATCCTCCTGTGATTCCCTTTTACCCAAGAAGCCATTCAGGTTCTTAAGAATTTGATCTTCTTGAGCCACCAGTGCAGAGAAAATTGTTTTAATTAACCCTGTCTATTCAATGAAATGAACAGATGCTAGATAGTAAGTGTGGAGCTATATTACATTTTATCTTAAGGAATTGTTCTTGAGAGCACTGCCACTCCTTCTATAGTCCTTCCAAAAGGAACAGCTTTAGTGCAGCTAAGTCCAACTTGGCCAAAGGAACTGGTGCTTTTTCAAGATATCCTTTTGGTGCCAATGAACTGGGTTTCCATTCAGGTTCCCCTTATATTAGTTCCCCGCCAGCTGGGGTTGAATTTTGAAGTTTGACTGTGCCTGACATTTAAAAGATATGAAGTGGAGTTGGGAAGCTCAGGCAACCATCAAGAAAAATTTCAGGACAGCTACCAACTTGGCTATTACAAGAATACAGTACAGTCAATAGTGAAGCAGTAAAACCAATCCTTTTTTTTTTTTATATAGCCTCATTTTTGCTTAAAAAAAAAAAAAATGGGGAGGTGGAGAAGGAATTAGTAAGAATGTTTTTTCTAACATTCATGTACTGTAACACAGAGTCAAAATGATCATACCAGGCCATACTATTTAAAAACTGGTAAATAAGCCTATGCTTAAAGAATGTTTTCAAGCACATTCCAAGGTTTTAGGGTTCAAGAGATGAACAGCATTGGCAATTAAGGTGTTACCATGTAGTTTATGCAGAGCCCCACAAGTTTTTGCCAGAATTTTTTCAGCCCTGCTTCAAAAACCAACATCCTCCTACACAACAGTTTTGGCATACCTGTGCACATCTGTGGAATGATGTGCCAGATTAGGTCTTCAAGTGCACCTTTAAAAGAGCAAATTCTATAATCAGCTCTTAAACTCACAAAGCTGCAATTGTCTTGCTGCCTCATACCTTGGTGTACTGACAATTATAGCAATTTCTGGGAAGCTCAACTGAGCAGCCCTGTTCAGTGATGTAATGTAGCTTCTGGCTAAACAAGTTAACTTTTGGGTAACAAAATTCTTTCTTGCAGAAAGTCAGTATCTAAGAACACTTACCAGAGACCTCTTCTGTTTAATAGTGGGCCATTGGAGAGGGCTCCCAAAATGCCCATGCTTTAGACATCTCCAACAACTTCTATGGTAGTTTGGACATATGGTCCCATTCTTTGGAGAGTAAGTAGGTGCAGGCCCTTGAATGGAAGCACAAATCCTTTCATATCAACCAAGGACTGGTATTTCCATGGTCTATCACATTCAAGAATTTTTTGAGTCCAAGGTGTAGATTTTTTCGTCTGATAAGGAAAGGAGTGGCTGTTTGCTATCTGTTTAACAAAAGCTCTTGCAGATCCCTATCTCTCTTAAAATTAATGGAAAAGCTTTTTGTTGCTATGTCTAGACATGGTTCCACCCTCGTCAATGCTGGCTGGATGTGGCTCCTTTGTTAATGCTGGCCATACATGGTTCCCTCCTCATCAACAATAGCCAGGCTTGGTTCCCCTTCATCATCAGTGGTTCTCATCACTGTTGGCAAGTCATGTTTCCTCATAAATGTTAACTAGTCATGGTCTTTCCTCACACATTTCAGGTAAACTGAAGTCCACAATCCCTCATCAAAGTTGGCTACATGTGGTTTGTCCCGTCATCGATGCTGGTTACACATGGTTTCCCCGTCATCAATGCTGTCCAGTTGTGGTTCCTCCTTCATCAACACTCTTTTCTCTCCAAACCTCTTATCTCCAAGGAGTATACTATGTCTGGGCAGATACCTTTTCAAGATCAGACACACTGCTATCAAAACTGTTTGCAAGAAAGTAGGATTTCATTAGTTCCATTCCTTTGGAGTAACACCCATCATCAATGCTGTCCAGTTGTGGTTCATCCTTCATCAACACTCTTTTCTCTCCAAACCTCTTATCTCCAAGGAGTATACTATGTCTGGGCAGATACCTTTTCAAGATCAGACACAATGCCATCAAAACTGTCTGCAAGAAAGTAGGATTTCATTAGTTCCATTCCTTTGGAGTAACACCCTCAGGGGATCTCATCACCACCAAAACCAGTGTGTTACTACACATGAATGTCACCACTTTCAGATGTGAAAGCAACTGCTACAAATGCTCTGTCCTGAGACTGAAATTAATGGACCTAAATTTATTTTTTATCCCTAGTCCATCCTCAGAAACAAGTTCTTAAGTTGGTTTTTGGGATAAAACACTGGTAACCTGCTACTTGCTATGCTCCTCAGTGATACCTCAGGTTCTTCCAGGCCAATTCAGCTTTTTATAAGACCCCAACATTAAGTCCTTAATTCTGGTATGATATGTAATAAAAAATTCCAACACGCAGGGATTTGGAAAATTATCAACAGATGACCTACATAAAACCTGCCTTTTGACTTAAAGATGGTGCAACTTGGTGTGGAAAGTCTTTCAGTCTTTCCCTGAAGACTTTGATATCATACACGAATGAAGTCTTACGTGTAAGTCTTAAAAGTGTTTTTCATGGATATAACAAGGCTAGTATTTCAATTGACTCATAAGAATGTCCTTCAGAAAACTTCTGTTTCTGGGTTTTGACATTTATCTGATAGACAATATTTGGGATAAACTTCCCTAATCTATCATTCTGAGGAGACTGGTTACTTCTCCCCCATAACTGGAATAGTAACTTTCAAAAGTTTAGACCTCTCTCAGTCTTGATTGTCTGGCAGCTGAGTTTCTCCACTTCTAATTTAATTAAAAGTAGCACTTTTGTTATCCTCTCATGAAAAATTTCAAGAAGAGAGCTTCGTGCCTTATTCCCAGATAGTTTCTTTCACACCTGAAGGAACTCATTATTTTAACTTTTCACTAGAGTACATGATATAAGAAAGGTGGCCTTTACCCTGCCTTCAGCAAATACCATTCATTATAGGAAATAAGAAAAAGAGTCTTTTCATTCTTTTACCACTTTCATCAGTCAGTTCCTTAGTTTATGAATATGTTGTGGATCTACTCTATATGGCTTTAGGGATTCCTCCTTCAGGAGAGACACATTCTAGAATACCTCTGAATTCCCTTTCAAGGTAGATCCTTTCCTTTTGGGTTTAGTATTCTTATTTACAAATTTTTCTCCAAACCCAGATGAATATGGGTTTTGAAACTTGAAAAGCCTTTTTTTTTAATTCATGATGGTGTCTCACAAACATTTTTTCTGTTTTCTTAACCTGGTCTGTCTCCACTTCCCCCCCCCCCCTTATTTTTTTCTCTGAAACAACTGTGACTGTTTTTGGGCTAACATCTGCAGTCTGTGAACTGTGCAAGCTGCAACCAGCTTAGAGCAAGTGGTTCAAAGACATCATCTCTGGTGATCTCTAATTAGTCAAGGACATACCAAGAAAAGCAAACTTCCATTGCCACAATGGAGTGGTCAGTGAAGGGTGAGGAAAGCCAGAGTTTACTGGAAACATGAGGGTTAAAACGTCCAAATCCTGTTAACTCTCAAGATATCCAGTACAATGTCTCTCCTGTTCACAGCATACCACTTTGGAAAGAAAACATATTTTATTCCTCTAAACCTAACTGTGCTCCATTTTGATATTTTCTAAAAATCTTTGGCTTTTATTACAGTGTGATTAACTTTCATGACTGGCTACCTATTGCTGCAACACTTAACACTTCAAGTTCCAGTTTATGTATTTCTGTAAGATCACAATTTATCAGTCTCTTAAAACTACAGTTTGGCACAATTATTTCAATAATACCTGCAATTAGTTTGAATTTCCCAGTAAGTGATTTCATTAAGTTTCCAATGTGCTATAATTTTTACTTGGGTGGGAAATCATAGAAAAAATTAAACAACTATTTTTTCTTATATCAAATAATAAATGTTCCTCATTAATAATTTTTGCAAACATACTTTCTGCTACTTAATTCTGTTCCTCATTACCTTACTGATTAAGTTATCAAGGCCTCATTGAAGTGAACACATAATTGATATTCATGCTTCCCAGTCATATTACACCTCCTAGGGCTGCTTTCTAAATATTCTTATTAATGAAATTTATATTTGTTAATGACTAAAAGCATAATGTTAAGAGTTCCATTACTTTTGATATATTATCTACTCTTTTTGTTATCCACAAATAACATGTTTAAAGACATATCAGAAGCTATTCATATTCAGAAAGTAGTCTCTCGGCTACCAGATACGATATGACTGCAAGCTATTCCTTTCTATAAAAGTCAGTAATCTAATTCACTGTTTATCTATTTACAAGTCATCATATAAATAACTGATTTACTAGATTATCAATTTGTTCTCAACATCATTACATACTTCAACTTTAGGAGTAAGGTTAACTATTACACGACTAGCTGATTCCCCTGATCATTTGTGCATAACACATTTCTACATACATTCATTTATGAGTACAAAGTAATAGTGTACCCCATGATTTCACTACCCAGGAGTTTTGATGTAGTGTCAATACATGATATAAGTATATAAACATGCTGTAACATATCTAGTACACAGAATACATAGATTACATGCATGCTGTGATACTCATAAGGCAGTATGAATAAAGATGGCACAACTATGTGCTATGTTATTATCAGTGTGGACACATACATACAGTATTTTGCTTTTTATCAATATTTCTATAGCTTCGTTAGTTTCATGAGTGTGTGCTTATAACTGCAAATATTTACCGTATCTTTTTGGCATTTCTAACATGTACTGTACTTCTGAAAAGATTAGATGCTAATTTGTGGCACAAGACATTTAGAAAATTCCTGACAGTTGTTGCAGAAACAAAGCTCATTTTGCAAATTATCAATGTCACACCATAGAAGATGTCAAGTGTCAATTGCTCTTTACATCAGTTCTCTATAGAAGATCTCCCATGTCATTGGGAAACTATCACCTTTTCCTTCAGCTATAATAGCATCACTTCACACCTAATTCAAATGTCTTCTTCTGATTCTTGGTTTTCATACCAAAAACAAAATACTTCTGATCAGTCCTATCAAATACTTAGTGCAAAATACATTTTGAAACTTCAAGCTGATTTCATTTATCTTTGGCTTCCTTGGATTCCTTGAAGTCTTTTGCATCCTTAACTTCTTTTGTTTCCTTCATTTCCTTTGCATCCTTGCTTTTATCCTTGCTTTCTTTAGAGTCCTTAGTGTCTTTGCCCTTTTCCTTGGTTTCCTTAAAATCCTTACCATCTTTGCTCTTCTCCTGTGTATGAAGGACATCACACCAGGTGGCTCCTGCCCTCCTGCAGCCATCAATAATGCCATCAAACACCTCATCACGATTCAGGATTCCAGCAAAGAAATATCCCTGAAATTAGAGTAAAAGATAAGCAATGCATGACTCATAAAGCAAAACTGAGATAAGCCAGTTACACAGTGAACTTTTCTTTTTGTTCCTGGGTAATAAGTGTTATATTCTAATTGATTATGTCTAAAAAGTATAAGAATGGCAATTATTCCCATAAAACTTTGCTTTTGTGATCAGGACAGTGATATTTTGAAATTTACCTATGTTTCAGATAGACTCAGTGCTGAGTAGCTGATACAGAACTTTCTGGAAGTAAAAATATAAGGGCCTTAAACCAACCAGTTCAGTTTAGATCTAGCTACCCAAGTGGGTACACATTCATACATTTTTCTGAGATGGCATCTAGAGGATGCAAGCATTTGGCAGACACATTTTGCTATGTCTGCGGCCAATTCATCAAAACAAGAGCAAAAAAGTACTCTGTGACAGCATCATCTAAAATGTGCAAGGCCTACAATTCATATTTCAGCATGCCTGTTGGAAATCAAGACAATTTCTGGGCACCTCATTTCACCTGAGAGCATGTGAAAAACTATGGAAGGTAAGATAGACAACTGTTGCTCAGAATTTTGTTATAATATTTTTTAAAATTTTTCAAATTTTAAATTTTTTTATTGTGATTTCTTTTTAAATTTTCAGTGTTATTGAATAAAAATATCATATATGGAATATGTTGAAAGAATCTCTTACACATTAGTCATGGGTGAAATAAATTTATAAACAAATATATAATCTTTTTTCATAATCCCAATTCTATATTTTTCTTTTGCTGGATGGTGCAGAGGAGACAAAAGAAGCATGAAGTTCACGACCCAAAGAATTTGGCAGGGATCCACTGACCACTCAGGCAATAGCTACTTCTGTATGGTGGACCCTTCCAAACATCGGACTCGGAAGACTGCACCTGCTATCACGTATCTGGACCCTCCATCATCCATTTTCCCGGTGCCACGCTCTCCTGAGTTCTCCATACTCACTCTTCTGAAGAGAGAGCAGCTGTCTTCAGAACAGACTAGCAAATCATAGAGGGATGAAGATGCTGCAGATCCAAATTACAATTTCAGGGTTGCACCTGAGGGGAGAAACCCATACTACTCCAATCAAAGAGACCTCAATGACTTGATCAGAGGTCTTGGTCTCACAAAGTCCAATGCCAAGCTTTTGACGTCTAGGCTCAAGCAGTGGAACTTGTTGGATGAAAGTGTGCAAACTGCAGATCAGAGGAAGCGTCACTTAGGTTTTTCCAGCTTCTTCACCCATCAAGATGGGCTCTGCTTCTACCACAATGTAACCAGTCTGATTGAGGCAATCGGAATCACCTGTAACCCGAACGAATGGCACCTTTTATTGACACCTCCCTCAAAGCCATGCTTCTCCATAAAAGGAACAAGTATCCATCTCTTCTCCTGGCTCACTTACTGCACCTCAAAGAAGAATACAACAGTGTTAAGATCTTGCTAGAAGCATTGAAGTATGATGAGTTCAAGTGGGAGTCATCTGGGACTTCAAAATGGTGGCATTCCTAATGGGTTTCCAAAGCTGTTTTACCAGGTTTCCCAGCTACCTTTGCCTTTGGGTCAGCAGGAACACCATGGTGCACTACCATGTGTGGGACTAGCCACAGCGAACCAAATTCTTTGTAGGGATGAACAGTATCAGGTGGGAGCTGCTGTTGGATCCCCAGAAGGTGTTGATGCCACCACTGCACATAAAATTAGGCCTTATGAAATAATCTGTTACAGCTCTGGATAAGAAGTCTGTAGCCTTCAAGTACCTTCAAGACTTCTCCATCGGCCCAAGATAAAGAAGATTCTAATGTGCAAGGAATTCCCAAAAAAGCTCACTAGGAGGAGAAAGCAGCTTAGTATAGCTCTGCACAATGGTTCAGGGCTCCCCGGGAAATCACAAGGCACCTGGTTGAGAGTATGGTGATGTACTACAGCAAAATGGGTTGCAGGATGTCCCTCAGAATAAATATCCTTAATGTTTATCTTGATAAATTAAAGGAGAACATGGGACAGTATTCAGGAGAGCAAGGCAAGGGCTTCTGCTAGGATATGCTGAACTTTGAATGCTGCCACTAAGGACCATATAACGAGAACATGATGGGAGGTTACATTTGGGGTCTGATTCGTGAAAGTGATTTACAGTAAAAATCACATCGTGAAAGTGATTTACGGTACAATCATAAATCTTGAAAAACTGCTCACTCCTATATCTTTTGTGGTCACATGTTAATTGTTAGAAGCAGTGAAAAGTTTTTATCGAGGATGTAAGGCATGTGTACGTGTAGGAAGAGAGGAAAGTGATTGGTTCTCAGTGAATGTAGGTTTGCGGCAGGGGTGTGTGATGTCTCCATGGTTGTTTAATTTGTTTATGGATGGGGTTGTTAGGGAGGTAAATGCAAGAGTTTTGGAAAGAGGGGCAAGTATGAAGTCTGTTGGGGATGAGAGAGCTTGGGAAGTGAGTCAGTTGTTGTTCGCTGATGATACAGCGCTGGTGGCTGATTCATGTGAGAAACTGCAGAAGCTGGTGACTGAGTTTGGTAAAGTGTGTGGAAGAAGAAAGTTAAGAGTAAATGTGAATAAGAGCAAGGTTATTAGGTACAGCAGGGTTGAGGGTCAAGTCAATTGGGAGGTGAGTTTGAATGGAGAAAAACTGGAGGAAGTGAAGTGTTTTAGATATCTGGGAGTGGATCTGGCAGCGGATGGAACCATGGAAGCGGAAGTGGATCATAGGGTGGGGGAGGGGGCGAAAATTCTGGGGGCCTTGAAGAATGTGTGGAAGTCGAGAACATTATCTCGGAAAGCAAAAATGGGTATGTTTGAAGGAATAGTGGTTCCAACAATGTTGTATGGTTGCGAGGCGTGGGCTATGGATAGAGTTGTGCGCAGGAGGATGGATGTGCTGGAAATGAGATGTTTGAGGACAATGTGTGGTGTGAGGTGGTTTGATCGAGTGAGTAACGTAAGGGTAAGAGAGATGTGTGGAAATAAAAAGAGCGTGGTTGAGAGAGCAGAAGAGGGTGTTTTGAAGTGGTTTGGGCACATGGAGAGAATGAGTGAGGAAAGATTGACCAAGAGGATATATGTGTCGGAGGTGGAGGGAACGAGGAGAAGAGGGAGACCAAATTGGAGGTGGAAAGATGGAGTGAAAAAGATTTTGTGTGATCGTGGCCTGAACATGCAGGAGGGTGAAAGGAGGGCAAGGAATAGAGTGAATTGGAGCGATGTGGTATACCGGGGTTGACGTGTTGTCAGTGGATTGAATCAAGGCATGTGAAGCGTCTGGGGTAAACCATGGACTCATATCCATTCATTCTGACTCTGTGAATATAAATGTGCAAATTCGTCCATTGTCCAATTAGAAAAAGGTAAATTTCAAATTATCACTGTCCTGGTCACAAAAGCATAAGCAATTAGGAAATAATGCTTACTACCCAATAACAAAAACTATTACACATACTATTGAAAGACAGGTAGTAGGGTACCTCTAAGAGAGGCATGAATGAAGAGAAGGGGTATAAAATTATTACAACCTAGAGATGAATACCTGAGGTAATTACATACCTCTGATAGAACATAACTGCAAATTATTCATCTATAAAAAAGCACAAATGAAATACTGGAGGACCTTCAACCCTTTCAATGCGCAACTGATTTTTCAGACCTCCCCATTCCATACAAGTCTTTTTTCAGCCACTCAAAAGGTGCACAAAATATATATAACCCATTATTTTCCTCCTATGACTACATGAAGCATTCTTAGTTTAGGAGAAACACATTATTTACTGGATCAACCAATCCTAAGTATACAAAAAATTTAACTTTTATATGATAAGGTGCACAAAAAGAAAAAAAATAAATTCCTAATGAATTCTGAGTTCAGCATTCCTAGTTAGGAGAAATACATTATTAACTGGATTGGCGTGTCCTAAGTACAGGCAGCATGGGTATATATCCCATACAATCTACTATTCTTTAATATCTGGCAAGTATGAAGCATATGTGTCACAAATTGACTCTAAGCCATTATTTCAAGTGCCACACATGTAAAATGTGTCAAGTCAAAGCATCACAAATCGGAGTATAGGTGTAATGCAATTCAGGATGGTGAAAGCTTTTCCATAATAGTGAGATGTTTTCCAGATGGCATTGTAAATAAGCTTAAGGATGAAGGGAGTAGCTGATTATTCTATTTCAGGGTCAAATGAAACCTATGCACAAGAATGGTGGTAATTCTGAAAAAAAATGCATTTCTTTAAAAGTGTTTTCATTCTTGGGCTTCTGCAAACACAGAGAGTTTGGTAAAAACCTCCCTACATATAAAGTTTTCCATGCTTGCTAATTGTTTCTTGCACCAGGAACAGATGAAGAAAAGATCTCATTCGCTCACATCCAGCCTCTAGCTGCCATGTGTAATGCATGGAAATCACAGCCCCCTAACCACAACCAAGACCCACAAACTTTTCCAAGGTTTCTCCCTACTTGCTTTATGCACCCTCATTCAGTCCACTGGTAGCATGCCACCTCCTGTTACCACATCGCTCCAATTCATTCTATCCAGTACACACCTTTCATAATGCTGCCTGTTCAGGCACCAACCACTCAAAATAGTTTTCACTTCATCCTTCCATCTCCACACCTCCAGTTTGGCCTCCCCTCCCAAATTATGGTCAGGGTCAGCAATCAAGGAAGGACAGGAATGGGGACTTTTCCAGCCCAGACTGAGGCTGAAGCTTTATAGAAATAGGCAGAGGAATTCCTATCATCGACAAGACAGTCAACTCTGCCAACGCAGCTTCCATCAGGTGACTGAGTGTTAAGAGAAACTACAGTGCATCCATTACTGGATTCTGGTTCCAGGCCTGCTGAGTGTTCTTCAAGGTCTCTATGGTGCTGTGTGAACAGTAAATCACTGAAAAGGTATACACGTGGTTAGGAACCTAACATGCTGTTAAAGAAGTAAAGCACTGTATCATCCTTTTCTTAGCATTATCATACATAAAACACAAATCACATCTTGACATAATTGTTTCCATTAAGTACCTAAATAATGATACAAACAAATTACGTGGGTGGCAACCATCAGTTGACTCCGTTATTGTTTATGTGTTAAGTTTCAGCCAGCCACTGCACAGCAGGCATCATCTTATGGGACCCTAGTGCCATCCGTGGTTGAGGGAGGGTCAGTGAACCACACAGGACCTTCAAACAGTATTGTGAAAACTGTTGTGAAAATCCGATTGTTGTAGCTAACTGCATGTTGCTATCTCAGAATTCTCCCTGTCATCATGGCAAAGGATTAAAAGAAATAGGGATTATTTAGTTTTCAGTGGAACAGGCCATTTGTTATGTTTTACTTCATTCATCTTTTATGGCTAAGAATGAAATGCCATATCTCAAAGAGAGTCTTTCTTTAGGAAGGCATCATAGCTTTGTCCAGTTTTCACAGTATTTGAGCTTTTAAGATGAAATCTTATGTAACTTACTTTTTCTTGTTCCATATTCAAGGCCTAGAATTCCAAAGCTCATCTGTAGAACCATTAAGATAAACCAACCAGACATTTAATGTAAAGGGCAAGTCATGAGAAATTTGTTTTTTTATACTAATCGCCGTCTCCCACATCAGCAAGGTAATGCCATGAAACAGACAAAGAATGGTCAGCAAGGCAATGCCATGAAACAGACAAAGAATGGCCCATCCATTCTTATACACATATTATCTTATATTTTTTCTATACTTGATTGCTATTTCCCACTCATGTACACATATAAATACATAAACTCTGATACATGCACATATACATACATATAAATATCAACATATACATATATACATACACATACAAAGACATATACATATATATACACATATACATATATACACATATACATATATACATACACATACAAAGACATATACATATATATACATATACATATTCATACTTGCTTGCCTTTATTCATTCCTGGCACTACCCCACCCCAAAGGAAGCAGCATCACTAACCTGTTTCAGCAATATAGTGCAAAGAAAACAGGCAAAAAAGAGGCATATTCAGTCTCTAGCTGTCATGTGTAATTCACCAAAACTAGAGCTCCCTATCCATATCCAGGGCCCACAGACCCTTCAGTGGTTTACCCCAGACATTTCACATGCCCTGGTTCAGTCCACTGACAGGACATTAATGACCCCAGTATACCACATTGTTCCAATTCACTCTATTCCTTGCACACCTCTCACCCTCCTGTATATTCAGGTCCCGATCACTCAAAATCTTTTTCACTCCATCCCGCCATCTCCAATATGGGCTCCCACTTCTCCTTGTCCCCTCCACCTCTGACATGTATATCCTGTTTTATCAGCTTTTCCTTACTCATTCTATCCATATGTCCAAACCATTTCAACATACCCTCTTCTGCTCTCTCAACCACACTCTTTTTCTTGACACATCTCTCCTAACCTTTCATTATTTACTCGATCAAACCACCTCACACCACATACTGTCCTCAAGCATTTCATTTCCAACAAATCCACCCTTATCTGTACAACCCTATCTATAGCCCATGCCTTGCAACCATATAGCATTGCTGGAACTTCTATTCCTTCAAACATCCCATTTTTGCTCTCTGAGATAATGTTCTCTCCTTTCCACATGTTCTTCATCACTCCCAGGACCTTCGCCCCCTCCCCCACCCTGTGACTCACTTCCACTTCCATGTTTCCATTCACTGCTAAATCCACTCCCAGATATCTAAAACACTCCACTTCCTCCAATTTTTCTCCATTCAAACCTACATCCCAATTAACTTATCCCTCAACCCTAATGAACCTTGCTCCTATTCACATTTACTATCAAATTTCTCATTTCACACACTTTTCCAAACTCAGTCACCAACTTCTGCAGTTTCTCACTTGAATCAGCCACCAGAGCTCTATCATTGGTGAACAAGTGACTCACTTTGCAGGCCCTCTCATCCCCAACAGACTACATACTCGTCCATCTCTCCAAAACTCTTGCATTTACCTCCCTAAACACCCCATCCATAAACAATTTAAACAACTATGGGGCCATCACACACCCCTGCCACAGACTAACCTACACTGGGAAACAATCACTCTCCTCTCATCCTACTCTTACACATGCCCCATCCTTAGCAAAAACTTTTCACTCCTTCTAGCAGCTTATCTCCCACACCATATACTATTAAGACCTTCCATAAAGCATCTCTATCAACCCTATCATATGCCTTTTCCAGATCCATAAATGCTACATACAAATGCATCTGTTTTTCTAAGTACTTCTTACATTCTTCAAAGCAAACACCTGATCCACACATCCTCTACCTTTTCTGAAACCACACTACTCTTCCCCAATCTGATGCTCTGTACATGCCTTCACCCTCTAAATCATTACCCTCTCATACAATTTCCTAGGAATACTCAACAAACTTATGCCTCTGTAGTTTGAACATTCACGTTTATCCTCTTTGCCTTTGTACACTGTATCCATTCTGCCAATCCTCAGGCACTTCACCATGATCCATATATACACTGAATATTCTTACCAATTTATCAACAACACAGTCACTCCCTTTCTTAATAAATTCAACTGCAGTACCATCCAAACCTGCCGCCTTGCCAAATTTCATCTTCCATGAAGCTTTCACTACCTATTCTCTCTTGCCTAAACCATTCTCCCTGACCCCTCTCACTTTGCACACCAGCCCGACCAAAACACCCTACATCTACCACTCTATCATCAAACACATTCAACAAACCTTCAAAGTACTCGCTCTATCTCCTTTTCACTTTATCACTACCCGTTATTACTACCCCCTTGCCCCCTTCACTGATGTTCCCTTTTGTTCTCTTGTCTTACACACATTATTTACCTTCTTCCAAAACATCTTTTTATTCTCCCTAAAGTATAATGATACTCTCTCACCCCAACTCTCATTTGCCCTCTTTTTCAACCATTGCACCTTCCTCTTGATCTGCACTCCTTCCTTATCAGTATTGTCCAAATGCCTCTCTTTTCTCTTTCACTAACTTTTAACTAATGAGAACATATCCCACAATTAAGCCCTTTTTTTAAGGTCATACCCTAAAAAGGATCAATGTCTTCCTTTTAGGCTCAACAGAGATTTTTCACAAGAATATAAAGTTTTGGGAAGACTGATCTGCATAAGAACTTAAGCTATAGAAAAGTGTCCTGAACAGTCCTCTTTAAGAAAGCATTAACCTGGAGATATAGGCTTCATTATTGTAGTATCAGGAAATTTCTTCTGCTGCATAAATCCTCTTCCTCTCTAGATTACTTTGAAAATGAAAAATCTTATGAGGTAAGGGCAAATGAGAGGTTGACTTTCATAAAAGCAAGTTTTTAAGCTTAGATTCCTTATCTCTCTTGGCCCACCATTCCCAACGGAGGATGAGTAACTTTCTGGTGATTTGGGGTCAGAAACTGGGTTGCAACGAGATGGGGGTTGAGGGACTGGCTGGCATGACATTAGGGTGAGTTGGTATTATGCCATGGATTTCAGAAAATTTTCTGAATGCCCTCAGGACCCATGATATTGCATGCATTAAACATGACTGTAGCATTTGATGCTGCATTTTTCCTAAATCTCATGGGGTAAAAATATACTTGTAGAAAAGAGAGAGTAGTAACATTGTGGCATACAGAAAGGGATGGTTGAAGAGAGATGATGCCTGAAGAATTAATAATATGGAAAGCTTTTGATTTCATCCTGGTTAATAAAGATATGAGGAAAGAGCCATCCCAGATGTGCGAGCAGTATACCATACTAAAGTATAAAAAACCCATTTATACAAGATAATTGTGCACAAGAATAATTACAGCACCAGTTCAACACTCCCAGCTTTTGGGGAGCAGACTTTGTGATGCTGGTTATGTGGGGGTTTCCAGGACAGACTGAAGATGTAGGTATGCCCAACATATATTATCTAAGGGTTGAATTGTGGTATCATGAAGTTGAACAAAAGGGAAACAAATAACTTTTAGATGGACATTTAGGAGGAAATTGTATTTTAGTGATATAATTTCACTAGCTTACTGTTTCACCCTTTTGAGATGCTGTACAGGCCAAAAGTGAGAGGGGAAATAACAGATTCTGTATATGAAAGAGAATGAATTTTAGAAGGAAGAAGGGAGGGAAAATGAGCTGAAATATGTCAGGCAGAATCATAAGCATAAGAATGAATTAAATAAGCGTACAAGAGGAAGAGAGAAAATTTTTTTTTAGTGAAGAAAGAGACAGAACCCTGAGGAACATTTATACTGAAAGGATCATGGGGGAAGTCTCTCTATTAAAGAATATTGCAATGGAGCAGCCAGGGAGGAAACTATGTTTTACCAAACAGAGGGAAGCAGAAAAATGAGAGAAAGGGAGTTTAGAAAGTACAGACTTATGCCAAACTGTTCTTTGGCTCCTACTACCGATTCTTATTATCTGCTAATTCACACTATATTCTTATCTGAATGTCTAGCACATACTAGTGAAAAACATACTCCTTTGAGAGCATTTCTGAAGGGAATGCAATCAGAGACACAGATGGATAGATAGCACTATCCTTCAAACACTGTTATTTCCTAGTGTCCTTTTATACTTTCCTTTTACTTTTATCTTTTCTAAGGTTTTTCTGTTTCCCAGTTGTTACCCGCATAACAAAAGTGACCTCTCATTTTTTTCATATATTCTCACAGAAGTACAGTATTTAGTGGTTGCTTTTATAAGTTAGTTGCCAGACATTCTTGATGAATTCATCAGCAAATTTTCTAAACTTTACTAATAAGTGCCCAGTCAGGCTGTTATCTTTAATGCTGTTCTTGATGAATTTATCAGGAAACTTTCTAGCTTTACTAATAGGTGCCCAGTCAATCTGTTATCTTTAATAATATTCTCATATACATAATGTAAATTATTTACCTAAACCTCTCAAGTTCGCTTAAACACATCCTGAACATATGTTCAATGTACTAAAGTGAAGTTAGACTTTCATACTATTCTTTTTTATCATTATTATTAATACACTTAATCGCCGTCTCCCGCATCAGCGAGGTAGCACTAGGAAACAGACAAGGAATGGCCCAACCCACCCACATAAATGCCCATACATGCACATATACATACATATACATTTTAACATATACATACACAGACATATACATATATACACATGTACTTTATTCATACTTGCTGCCTTCATCTATTCCTCTCGCCACCCCGCCACACATGAAATAGCATTCCTCCACACCCCCTCCAGTAAGGTAGCACCAGGAGAAGACAAAAAGGGCCACATTCATACACACTCAGTTTTTAGCTTTCATGTGTAATGCACCAAAACCACAGCTCCCTTTTCAAGCAAACACCTGATCCACACATCCTCTACCACTTCTGAAACCACACTGCTCTTCCCCAAACTGATGCTCTATACATGCCTTCACCCTCTTAATCAATACCCTTCCATACAATTTCCCAGGAATACTCAACAAACTTATACCTCTGTAATTTAAGCACTCACTTTTATCCCCTTTGCCTTTGCACAATGGCACTATGCAAGCATTCCGCCAATCCTCAGGCACCTCACCAAGAGTCATACATACATTAAATAACCTTACCAACTAATCAATAGCACAGTCACCCCTTTTTTAATAAATTCCACTGCAATACCATCCACACCCGTTGCCTTGCCGGCGTTCATCTTCCGCAAGGCTTTTACTACCTCTTCTCTGTTTACCAAATCATTTTCCCTAACCCTCTCACTTTGCACACCACCTCGACCAAAACACCCTATATCTGCCACTCTATCATCAAACACATTCAACAAACCTTCAAAATACTCACTCCATCACCTTCTCACATCACCACTACTTGTTATCACCTCCCCATTAGCCCCCTTCACTGAAGTTTCCATTTCTTCCCTCGTCTTATGCACTTTATTTACCTCCTTTCAAAACATCTTTTTATTCTCCCTAAAATTTACTGATGCTCTCTCACCCCAACTCTCATTTGCCCTCTTTTTCACCTCTTGCACCTTTCTCTTGACCTCCTGCCTCTTTCTTTTATACATCTCCCAGTCATTTGCATTATTTCCCTGCAAAAATCGTCCAAATGCCTCTCTGCTCTCTTTCACTAATAATCTTACTTCTTCATCCCACCACTCACTACCCTTTCTAATATGCCCACCACCCGCGCTTCTCATGCCACAAGCATCTTTAGCGCAAGCCATCACTGCTTCCCTAAATACATCCCATTCCTCCCCCATTCCCCTTACGTCCTTTGTTCTCACCTTTTTCCATTCTGTACTCAGTCTCTCCTGGTACTTCCTCATACAAGACTCCTTCCCAAGCTCACTTACTCTCACCACTCTTTTCACCCCAACACTCTCTCTTCCTTTCCAAAAACCTCTATAAATCTTCACCTTCGCCTCCACAAGATCATGATCAGACATCTCTCCAGTTGCACCTCTCAGCACATTAATATCCAAAAGTCTCTATTTTGCATGCCTATCAATTAACACGTAATCCAATCACGCTCTCTGGCCATCTCTCATACTTACATGCGTATACTTATGTATATCTATCTTTTTAAGCCAGGTAGTATGTGCTGAAAAAGGACTGGTGATTGGGAATATATATATATTTTTTTTTTTTTTCATACAATTCGCCATTTCCCGCATTTGCGAGGTAGCGTTAAGAACAGAGGACTGGGCCTTAGAGGGAAAATCCTCACCTGGCCCCCTTCTCTGTTCCTTCTTTTGGAAAATTAAAAAAAAAAAACGAGAGGGGAGGATTTCCAGCCACCCGCTCCCTCCCCTTTTAGTCGCCTTCTACGACACGCAGGGAATACGTGGGAAGTATTCTTTCTCCCCTATCCCCAGGGATTATGGAATATATATATATATATATATATATATATATATATATATATATATATATATATATATATATATATATATTTTTTTTTTTTTTTTTTGCTTTGTCGCTGTCTCCCGCGTTTGCGAGGTAGCGCAAGGAAACAGACGAAAGAAATGGCCCAACCCACCCCCATACACATGCCTTGATTCAATCCACTGACAGCACGTCAACCCCGGTATACCACATCGCTCCAATTCACTCTATTCTTTGCCCTCCTTTCACCCTCCTGCATGTTCAGGCCCCGATCACACAAAATCTTTTTCACTCCATCTTTCCACCT
Source organism: Panulirus ornatus (assembly GCF_036320965.1). Taxonomy (NCBI): domain Eukaryota; kingdom Metazoa; phylum Arthropoda; class Malacostraca; order Decapoda; family Palinuridae; genus Panulirus; species Panulirus ornatus. Next base: position 5,957,572 of record NC_092256.1, on the reverse strand, counting down.
CCAATTTGGTCTCCCACTTCTCCTCGTTCCCTCCACCTCCGACACATATATCCTTCTTGGTCAATCTTTCCTCACTCATTCTCTCCATGTGCCCAAACCATTTCAAAACACCCTCTTCTGCTCTCTCAACCACGCTCTTTTTATTTCCACACATCTCTCTTACCCTTACGTTACTTACTCGATCAAACCACCTCACACCACACATTGTCCTCAAACATCTCATTTCCAGCACATCCATCCTCCTGCGCACAACTCTATCCATAGTCCACGCCTCGCAACCATACAACATTGTTGGAACCACTATTCCTTCAAACATACCCATTTTTGCTTTCCGAGATAATGTTCTCGACTTCCACACATTCTTCAAGGCTCCCAGAATTTTCGCCCCCTCCCCCACCCTATGATCCACTTCCGCTTCCATGGTTCCATCCGCTGCCAGATCCACTCCCAGATATCTAAAACACTTCACTTCCTCCAGTTTTTCTCCATTCAAACTCACCTCCCAATTGAATTGACCCTCAACCCTACTGTACCTAATAACCTTGCTCTTATTCACATTTACTCTTAACTTTCTTCTTTCACACACTTTACCAAACTCAGTCACCAGCTTCTGCAGTTTCTCACATAAATCAGCCACCAGCGCTGTATCATCAGCGAACAACAACTGACTCACTTCCCAAGCTCTCTCATCCCCAACAGACTTCATACTTGCCCCTCTTTCCAAAACTCTTGCATTCACCTCCCTAACAACCCCATCCATAAACAAATTAAACAACCATGGAGACATCACACACCCCTGCCGCAAACCTACATTCACTGAGAACCAATCACTTTCCTCTCTTCCTACACGTACACATGCCTTACATCCTCGATAAAAACTTTTCACTGCTTCTAACAACTTGCCTCCCACACCATATATTCTTAATACCTTCCACAGAGCATCTCTATCAACTCTATCATATGCCTTCTCCAGATCCATAAATGCTACATACAAATCCATTTGCTTTTCTAAGTATTTCTCACATACATTCTTCAAAGCAAACACCTGATCCACACATCCTCTACCACTTCTGAAACCACACTGCTCTTCCCCAATCTGATGCTCTGTACATGCCTTCACCCTCTCAATCAATACCCTCCCATACAATTTACCAGGAATACTCAACAAACTTATACCTCTGTAATTTGAGCACTCACTCTTATCCCCTCCCTTTGCCTTTGTACAATGGCACTATGCACGCATTCCGCCAATCCTCAGGCACCTCACCATGAGTCATACATACATTAAATAACCTTATCAACCAGTCAATAATACAGTCACCCCCTTTTTTAATAAATTCCACTGCAATACCATCCAAACCTGCTGCCTTGCTGGCTTTCATCTTCCGCAAAGCTTTTACTACCTCTTCTCTGTTTACCAAATCATTTTCCCTAACCCTCTCACTTTGCACACCACCTCGACCAAGACACCCTCAAAGGCCCTACTCTATTCCTTGCACGCCTTTCACCCTCCTGCATGTTCAGGCCCTGATCGCTCAAAATCTTTTTCACTCCAACGTTCCACCTCCAATTTGGTCTCCAACTTCTCCTCATTCCCTTCACCTCTGACACATATATCCTCTTTGTCAATCTTTCCTCACTCATTCTCTCCAAGTGACCAAACCATTTCTAAACACCCTCTTCTACTCTCTCAACCACACTCTTTTTATTTCCACACATCTCTCTTACCCTTCCATCACTTATTCAATCAAACCACCTCACACCGTATATTGTCCTCAAACATCTCATTTCCAACACATCCACCCTCCTCTGCACAACTCTATCTATAGCCCATGCCTCGCAACCATATAACATTGTTGGAGCCACTATTCCTTCAAACATACCCATTTCAGCTTTCCGAGATATTGTTCTTGTCTTCCACACATTTTTCAATGCTCCTAAAACTTTCGCCCCCTCCTCCACCCTGTGACTCACTTCCGCTTCCATGTTTCTATCCGCTGTCAAATCCACTCCCAGATATCTAAAAACTTCACTTACTCCAGTTTTTCTCCATTCAAACTTACCCCCCAAATGACTTGTCCCTCAACCCTACTGTACCTAATAGCCTTGCCCTTACTGACATTTACTCTCAGCTTTCTTCTTTCACACACTTTACCAAACTTAGTCACCAGTTTCTGCAGTTTCTCACCCAAATCAGCCACTAGTGCGGTATCCTCAGCGAACGACAACTGACTCACTTCCAAAGCTCTGTCATCCACAACAGACTGTAAACTTGCCATTCTCTTAAAAACACTTGCATTCACCTCCGTAACAACCCCATCCATAAATAAATTAAACAACCATGGAGGCATCACGCATCCCTGCTGCAAACCAACATTCACTGAGAACCAATCACTTTCCTCTCTTCCTATTCACACACATGCCTTACATCCTCAATAAACACTTTTCACTGCTTCTATCAACTTGCCTCCCACACCATATATTCTTAATACCTTCCACAGAGCATCTCTATCAACTCTATCATATGCCTTCTCTAGATCCATAAATGCTACATACAAATCCAATTGCTCTGTACATGCTTTCACCCTCTCAGTCAATAGTCTCCCATATAATTTCCCAGGAATACTCAACAAAATTATACCTCTGTAATTTGAGCACTCACCTTTATCCCCTTTGCCTTTGTACAATGGCACTATGCATACATTCCGCCAATCCTCAGGTACCTCACCGTGAGTCATACATACATTAAATATCCTTACCAACCAGTCAACAACACAGTCACCCCTGTTTTAATAAATTCCACTGCAATACCATCCATACCCACTGCTTTGCCGGCTTTCATCTTCCACAAGGCTTTTACTACCTCTTCTCTATTTACCAAATCATTCTCCCCAACCCTCTCACCTCGCACACCACTTCGACCAAAACACCCTATATCTGTCACTCTATCATCTAACACATTCAACAAACCTTCAAATTACTCACTTCATCCCCTTCTCACATCACCCCTACTTGTTATTACCTCCCCATTAGCCCTCTTCACTGATGTTCCCATTTGTTCTCTTGTCTTACGCACTTTATTTACCTCCTTCTAAAACATCTTTTTATTTTCCCTAAAATTTAATGATACTCTCTCACCCCAACTCTCATTTGCCCTCTTTTTCCCCTCTTACACCTTTCTCTTGACCTCCCGCCTCTTTCTTCTATACATCCCCCAGTCATTTGCACCATTTCCCTGCTAATATCGTCCAAATGCCACTCTCTTCTCTTTCACTAATAATCTTACTTCGTCATCCCACCACTCACTACCCTTTCTAATCTGCCCTCCTCCAACGCTTCACATGCCACAAGCATCATTTGCACAAGCCATCACTGCTTCCCTAAATACATCCCATTCCTTTGCTCTCACCTTTTTCCATTCTGCAGTCAGTCTCTCCTGGTACTTTCTCACACAATTCTCCTTCCCAAGTTCACTTACTCGCACCACTCTCTTTCCCCCAACATTCTCTTCTTTTCTGAAAACCTCTACAAATCTTCACCTTCACCTCCACAAGATCAGACATCCCTACAGTTGCACCTCTCAGCACATTAATATCCAAAAGTCTCTGTTTCACGAGCCTATCAATTAACACGTAATCCAATAATGCTCTCTGGCCATCTCTCCCACTTACATACGTATACTTATGCATATCTCTCTTTTTAAACACAAATCTACAAGCTCTTCACCATTTCCATTTACAACACTGAACGTCCCATGTACACCAATTCAACTGCCAAATTACTCACCTTTGCATTTAAATCAACCATCACTATAACCTGGTCTCGTGCATCCAAACTACTAACACACTCACTCAGCTGCCCCCAAAACACTTGCCTCTCATGATCTTTCTTCTCATGCCCAGTTGCATAGGCACCAATAATCACTCATCTCTCTCCATCCACTTTCAGTTTTACCCATGTCAAGCTAGAGTTTACCTTCTTACACTCTATCACATACTCCTGCCTCTCCTGTTTCAGGAGTAGAGCTACTCCTTCCCTTGCTCTTGTCCTCTCACCAACCCCTGACTTTACTCCCAAAATATTCCCAAACCACTCTTCCCCTTTACCCTTGAGCTTCGTTTCACTCAGAGCCAAAACATCCAGGTTTTTTTCCTCAAACATACTACCTATCTCTCCTTTTTCTCATCTTTGGTTACATCCACACACATTTAGACACCCCAATCTGAGCTTTCGAGGAGGATGAGCACTCCCAGCAAGACTCCTTCTTCTGTTTCCCCTTTTAGAAAGTTAAAATACAAGTAGGGGAGGGTTTCTAGCACCCCACTCCCGTCCCCTCTAGTCGCCTTCTACAACACGTGAGGAATGTGTGGGAAGTGTTCTTTCTCCCCTATCCCCAGGGATATATATATATATATCTTATTTTATTATACTTAGTCACTGTCTACCACTTTAGCGAGGTAGTGCAAGGAAACAGACGAAAGAATGGCCTAACCCACCCACATACGCATGTATATACATAAACGCCCACACACGCACATATACATATCTATATATTTCAACGTATACATACTTATATATACACAGACATATACATATATATACATGTACATATTCATACTTGCTGCCTTCATCCATTTCCATCGCCACCCTGCCCCACATGAAATGTCACCCTCTTTCCCCTTTGCGCGCATGCGAGGTAGTGCTAGGAAAAGACAACAAAGGCCACATTCATTCACACTCAGCCTCTAGCTGTCATGTGTAATGCATCCAAACCTCTGGTTCCTTTCCACATCCAGGCCCCACAAAACTTTCCCTGGTCTACCCCAGACGCTTTACATGCACTGGTTCAATCCATTGACAGTATGTCAACCCTAGTACACCACATCGTTCCAATTTACTCTATTTCTTGCACGCCTTCCACCTTGCACTCCATCCTTCCACCACCAATTTGATCTCTTGCTTCTTCTTCCCTCCACCTCTGACACAGAACCTTCGCTCCCTCCCCACCCTGTGACTCACTTCCGTTCCATGGTTCCATACGTCCACACCCAGATATCTAAAACCCCTCACTTCCTCCATTTTTTCTCCAGTCAAACTTACCTCCCAATTAACTTGTCCCTCAACCCTACTGAACCTAATAAAATTGCTCTTATTCACATTTACTATCAACTTTCTTCTTTCACACACTTTACCAAACTCAGTCACCATTTATGGTATATACACTTTTTCTTATTTACAAAAACTTTCTTTGTATTTGTCCAAGTAAAAGTATCTAGTCTTCAGACCCTCCTCCCTTCCTAAATCTACCTTGGTTTCCCCTCCTAAGGGATTTACTAATCCTCTTAATTTGATCAATCATAACTTTATCAAATACACAGACTATGCTTCAAACACTTCTTTCTCTGTTGTCATGAAAATTTTTACTCCCTTTGTATTCTAACAGCAAAACAACCTCTGCCCTCATCCAATCATCTTCATGACCACTTTTTGATGCTACCTTATACATTTTCAAAATCCATTAAACAGCACCACCTCCAGTGATCTTATCACTTCATTTGTAATTTCATCTAATCCACACTCATTCTGAAGCATTAAATGTCACTGTGCTGCTTAGAATTTCTCAAGTGACTTTTTGTTTCTATTCATTATTTTTCACTCTGCTTTTTATCAGATTACTGGGATACAGCTTGTGCATATCAAGCCATGTAAATTAAAAACCCTCTGAGCCTTTTTTTTCCGAGTCTTTCCTTTGTTTCAACAAGGAGTTTTCCTTTCTTTCCTATGCTCTTTGGAGAACATTTATGGTTTGTTTTCCATTGTTTGGAAGTATTGTTGTGCAGTAAATATGCAATCTTGCTGACTCCTATCCTAACCAGATAGAAATAAATTGAGCACCCACTGAAAGAATGTGTGTAAAGTCAGAAAGAAGAGCTTTTCAGAATTACAAACATATTTGCTCTATTTCCTTTTCCCCCCTCCAAAATCATTCCTTTTACTTTCAGCTACATACCTTGCCTGTACCCTCCAAAGACACATCAATGGCCATGCCTCCTCCTGGTATCCATGGGTAGCTGTTGGCCTTCTCAACACGCACCTCCTTCAGTGACAGCTTCATGTTCTTTACCGACTGGCTTTTACTACGCTCAAAACACAGGTAGCTGGGGACAGAAGTATAGCGCAATAAAAAGGTTTCTGATGACGGGAATAACAAAGTAAACAGGTTAAACAGATATAATAAGGCATTGAATTACACATAATTATGGATGATAAGATACAACTAACATGGTTATGAGCAATGAAGTCTTACATACACAAATAATCAGATAAAAAAAGATTAAGCATTCATATTACAGTAATTGAGCAAAATTGTGTGAGCAAATTCTGAGACATAACTGGGCAGTGATTAGGTCATAATGTAACTAAAACTTAACCTAGTATAATCCTTTTAACATGGCAGTCCTAATATTCACTATTTAGTACACTCTGTGTGAGGGATAATTTCAAGCATTATAAAATATATATGTCCACAATTGTGTTATTAGCATCAAATTGGACAAAATTTTCTTAATAGAATGATATACAATTCAACCTGATGAAGAATTGTATATATGTGGTACACTTCCTCTATGTTATAATGTTCCATTGCCAAGCATATTAGGTATTTACTGAGAGATTCGATATTCTAGATAGTGTTTTCATGGTAAGCAAATATCATTACTGGGGGTTTTTATCAACAGTAACTATTATCTTTTAAATGTTTTATAGCTTTACAAACTACAGTATTACATAATAAAAAGGGGGAAGATATCATACAAGTTCCCTTAACATTCATACAAGCTGACTAGTGTATATAAAAAAAAATCAGGTTGTAGCATCTGGTAGGAATGAATGTGATATGACAAACATCAATAATTGTATATTTTGGCTCAAGTGAGAGGTAGAATTACAATCGTTTATGCCCCATTCACTATGAAAGAAGTAAATACTATGATGTACATGACCTGGCCACAGTGAACTGGTTTAAAAGATAACTAAAAAAGACTGAAACACTGATATAAGTGACTTCAGTACCTTTGGTATTGCCATGCATATAACTTGCATAGATATAATCTGCTATCGATTAGGAAGAGATGAATGACATGTTGATTTAGAGATAATTAGAAAGGGTAAGAGAGATGTGTGGTAATAAAGAAAAGTGGTTGACAGAGCAGAAGAGGGTGTATTGAAATGGTTTGGTCACATGGAGAGAATGAGTGAGGAAAGATTGACAAAGAGGATATATGTGTCAGAGGTGGAGGGAACAAGGAGAAGTGGGAGACCAAATTGGAGGTGGAAGGATAGAGTGAAAAAGATTTTGAGTGATCAGGGCCTGAACATGCAGGAGGGTGAAAGGTGTGCAAAGAATAGAGTGAATTGGAATGATGTGGTATACCGGGATCAACGTGCTGTCAATGGATTGAACCAGGGCATGTGAAGCGTCTGAGGTAAACCATGGAAAGTTTTGTGGGGCCTGGATGTGGAAAGGGAGCTGTGTTTTCAGTGCATTATACATGACAGCTAGAGATTGAGTCTGAACGAATGTGGCCTTTGTTGTCTTTTCCTAGCGCTACCTCGCATGCATGCGGGGGGAGGGGGTTGTCATTTCATGTGTGGCGGGGTGGCGATGGAAATGAATAAAGGCAGCAAGTATGAATTATGTACATGTGTATATATGTATATGTCTGTGTATGTATATATATGTATACATTGAAATGTATAGATATGTATATGTGCATGTGTATAGATATGTATATGTGTATGTATATACATGTGTATGTGGGTGGGTTGGGCCATTCTTTCACCTGTTTCCTTGTGCTACCTCGCTAACGCGGGGGACAACACCAAAGTATATAAATGAAATATAAATACATGCACTCAAGATATTAAATAGTACAAAAAACTGTAGAGGATAAGAAGGTATCAATATAGCAATTCAAAATGAAAATGAAATCTAATTACAATAAACAGAAGGATAGGTTGAAATGTGCTATCACTTTATATTGACCAAACCTGTTCATGCATAAGGTAAGAATCCTATACAAAATCTTTCCAACATATTTCAACCAGTGCACTTTTATGCACATATTTAAAGAGCTGATGATATAATAAGACGTTCAGTTTTATGACTGATATCTCTAGAGTCAGCGTATGTGAATTTTTTGAACTTATGACCTTGATCTGTGACCAGTACCCACACTTAATCACTTCTTCCTTTAGTGGTCCCTGATATATTTCCAAGATTTAATAAAGGTAAAGCTAATGTCTGATATATTCTTCACAGATGGAGAGTTGATGTATGGATCAATGGATATACATGAACACTAACAGGACTGAAAAAACTGAATCAAGAACGTAAAGATAAAAAGCTTGAAATTCAACAATATATTCTGGGATTTAGTTTTCATGCTGCAGAAATAGCCATTCTCTGCTGTCACAAATGCCTTCTTGAATCTTCTGAGTAGATGACTGAAACAGGTACTACAAAGAATGAATAGTGGCGATTAAGGGAAGTGAGAGAATAGATAACCAGAAAACTAAAGCTATTAAGAGGAGTTTCTTAAATTTTTAGTTTACAACAGCCCACTGTGTGGGACTGAAGTGTGCAAGCAGCAGAAGAGAGTGAACCAAAAGTCTTGGTACCTGGGCAAGGCAATCAAGCAATGATGAAGATATAACCTGAAGTAGTATAAGTGAAGGCTAAGGAGATTTAGATAAAAAGGAGGCATGCAATAGTTAACATAAACATGATACTGGAAGGTCTTAGTTTTACCATCTTAATCTATGACACTGACGGTATGGGAAAAGAAAGAGAAGCAACACTATTGTGATGCCTCTCTTACTCTTTGAGACTGATAGGATGGAGAAAGAGAGAGGAGCAACACTACTGTGATGCCTATGTTGTTTTATTGTAAGCTTCTGCTTATCCCTATTGTAACATTTTCAGCTTTAAATAATCATAAATATTCCACTATAGAATGTTCATGTTCTCTGTCATTAGCAGTTCCAATCAAAAAGAAAGAAAAAGTAACATTGTCAAACCTATACAGTACTAGAATGTTCTTTGTCTATACAAATATTTTGAGCCAGGTAAACAATTAGAGACATCTAAAGCTAGGATAATATAGACATATCAACCTAGGTATAACACTTATGCATTTGAATCTTGGTGCATAACCACCATTTACAGCCACTGTATACAAAATTACCTATTATTTATTACCTTTCACTTCGTTTTTTGATGAACTGTGTAGAGACTGTGTAGAGTCTACTTCATATTTTTCATTCAGAATCACTCACCACTGTCTCCTGCTATATCTAGATATGACAGTCGGTTGTTTTCGTCTTCTGCACCCTATATATCTCATTTATTTATTCTGCATATCAGGGCAAGCGACCCATGTGAGATTGAATAGGATTTTCTCCAACCATGATTTGCTTAGGGTAACTGTGCATTGCTGATACCTATATGAACTAGCTGGATCTGTAGGTGACTTATGACATCTGTACATGGATAATTATATGAGCTAGTTAGATCTGTAGGTGACTTATGGCATCTATACATGCCTCGAGTAAAACAACAACTTGTTCCTTCAAATGTTGGTGGGAAAATTCAGATTGTAGAACAGAAATAGTTTGGGTTGTACAAAAAAAATCACATACCACAAATAGAGTGAAAGGGTTAGGGGATTACCATACTACCACAGTTCAAAAGAATTAATACCTTTCTGTGCATTCATGAACCTCTTCACACCTACCAATATGGATGGGGGAATGAAAAACAAAACCTTGAATTTTGGCAAAATGACCCTTACAAATTAAGAAATACACTTTAACAGCTATGAAGCAATGAGGGAACCAAAAAACACAAAATATAATGCCATATGAGCTGCAGAAATATTTACATACTCAGCTCTGGTAAGGATTGTGGGGGTGGCATAATTGCACAATTGTTTACATTTCATCCCTTAACAAACACACCATCATGTCTAAAGGTCCATATTATATGAGTCCCTTACTATGAATAGAAAAAAGAATCCTAAAAAACAAAATAATTATGAAATAAACTAAAATCAACCTATGTAGAAGTCCTTGGTGGTGGTAGAGGGAGTTGGAGAAGACTTTTACAAAGAAAATGTCTACACAAACTAACACTGTTTCAAACACCACTCACAATGTTGTTCACTCTCATCACGGGTATATTACTCTCACCAACAATTCACAAATAACCTAACAAGCTGCCAAAATTGTAACAACTATTTCATCATGAACTGTACATCAATCACAAAACTAGAGGGATGGGGAACAAGACTGTGATTACTTTGGCTAGCAGTTTATAGTTGAGGTAATATTATCTTACATGCTTGAATTTATTATGGCCCTTGGCAAGTTATGGTTACCAAAGCTACCCCACTGATATGCTTTTAAAAGAGCGAAGTTTAAAATGACAAAACCTGGTACCCACTGGAACCAATAAACCTACAAAAGCCATGTCCTGATTGCTAATAAGGCAATCATAAATTATATGGAAAAATTAAATTTTTTACATTCCTCAGTAGTGAAATAAACTAATGATCGACCAGTGTCTGACTAGCACTGTAAACCATTATTTTCCCACTTGTCCAGAAATACATTCACATTGGCCCAAAGTTGACTGATTTCAATATTCAACAATTCAGAGACTAAATATGAGAGGGGTATAGTGCCTAGCTAAATGTGAAGTAATTTTGCCTTTGGCAAGGCTAGTGCACAGCGCTCTCTGTATTTTCTTCATGTTCCACAATACTACTGTTGTTATCTGTTGTCTGATGTCTATCTAGGAGTCATGCTGAAGTGACTCAAGTCATACGTTTCTTCTTTTGAAGGTTTTATTATTCCATGCATACTTTAAATCTAATTGGCCAAACATTGAAGTTTCTCCACATTTCTTGCTGGGTTGTTGAATGTTTTTCTATGGTAGTTTTTTGGTATATTCTAAGGGATTTTTATAGACTCAGTTAGTCTTCTACTTCCATACAGTGATTTTGCTAGTCACAATACCTACATTTTCTTTAAATACTTCCATTTAATGTGATACATTCACTTTCTCTAACAGGATAATTTGTGTATTCCATTGTCTCAACTTTGCTTAGAAGATGTCTGTATTTTCTCCAATTTGTTGATTTCAGCAAGTTTTGTTGGTGACCACACAACCCAGGAGTATTAAATTCTCCTACTTACACATATATTGAACATAACGATTTTTGGTTTTCTATCTGTTTTAGGGAAAGGTCTCATTATCACACCATTCATTATTTCACTGATTCAAATTTTTCAGTATCATCTCTAACTTCCAGCTTTTAATTTACTATAACTGCAAGGTTTTTCAAATTTTCCTCAATTATTACTCTTTTCCAGTTGATCTATCACATGGTATCATCATTACATTGTTTTTCATTCAAAATTTAAATTTTTCAAGTTTTCCCTTAATATTATTTCTCTTTTCCAGTTAGTCTGTTGTATTCTGTCAGTTATACTGCTTATAGTTCCATAATTTGTTTGATCAGATTTTTCTTCATTGAATTGCACCAAGTTTTCATTTGTTCATATGTATTCATTTTTATTCATTATACTTAACTGCCATCTCCAACATTAGCGAGGTAGCGCTAGGAAACAGATGAGGAAAGGCCCAACCCACTCACATACACATGTATATACATAAACATCCACACATGCACATATACATACCTATACATTTCACTGTATACATACATATACATACCTATACATTTCACTGTATACATACATATACATACACAGACATATACATATATACACATGTACATATTCATACTTGCTGCCTTCATCCATTTCCCTTGCCACCCCGCTACACATGAAATAGAATTCCAGCAAGGTACCACCAGGAACAGACAAAAAAGACTACATTTGTTCACAGTCTCTAGCTGTCATGTGTAATGCATCGAAACCACAGCTCCCTTTCCACATCCAGGCCCCATAGAACTTTCCATGGTTTACCTCAGACACTTCACATGCCCTGGTTCAATCCACTGACAGCACATCGACCCCATTATACCACACCGTTCCAATCCACACTAATCTGTGCATGCCTTTCATTCTCCAGCATGGTCAGGCCCCAATCCCTCAAAATCTTTTTCACCCCATCCTTCAACCTCCAATTTGGTCTCCTGCTTCTCCTTGTTCCCTCCACCTCTGACACATACATCCTCTTTGTCAAACTTTCCTCACTCATTCTCTCCATGTGACTAAACCATTTCAATACACCCTCTTCTGCTCTCTCAGCCACACTCTTTTTTATTACCACACATCTCTCTTACCCTTTCATTACTTACACGATCAAACCACCTCACACCACTTATTGACCTCAAACATTTCATTTCCAACACATCCACCCTCCTCTGCACAACCTTATCTATAGCCCATGCCTCACAACCATATAACATTGTTGGAACCACTATTCTTCAAACATACCCATTTTTGCTCTCTGAGATAGTGTTCTCACCTTCCACACATTCTTCAACGTTCATAGACCCTTCGCCCGCTCTCCCACCCTATGTCTCACTTCCACTTCCATGGTTCCGTCCAAATTTACCTCCTAATTAACTTAACCCTACTGAACCTTATAACCTTGCTCTTATTCACATTTACTCAGCTTTTTTCTTTCTTACACTTTACCAAACTTAGTCACCATCTTCTGTAGTTTCTCACCCGAATCAGCCACCAGTGCTGTATCATCAGCGAGCAAAAACTGACTCGCTTCCCAAGCCCTCTCATCCACAACAGACTGCATACTTGCCCCTCTCTCCAAAACTCTTGCATTCACCTCCCTAGCCAACCCATCCATAAACAAATTAAACAACCATAGAGACATCACACACCCCTTCCGCAAATCAACATTCACTGGGAACCAATCGCTTTCCTCTCTTCCTACTCGTACACATTCCTTACATCCTTGTTAAAAACTTTTCACTGTTTCTAGCAACTTACCTCCTACACCATATACTCTTAAAACCTTCCATAAAGCATCTCTATCAACCCTATCATATGCCTTCTCCAGATTCATGAATGCTACATACAAATCCATCTGTTTTTCTAAGTGTCTCTCACATATATTTTTCAAAGCATACACCTGATCCACACATCCTCTACCACTTCTGAAACCATAATGCTCTTCCCCAATCTGATGTTCTGTACATGCCTTTACCCTCTCAGTCAATACCCTCCCATACAATTTCCCAGGATTACTCAACAAACTTATAACTCTGTCATTTGAACACTCACCTTTATCCCCTTTACCTTTGTACAATGGCACTATGCATGCATTCTGCCAATCCTCAGGCACTTCACCATGAACCATACATACACTGAATATCCTTACCAACCAGGCAACAACACAGTCACCCTTTTTTTTTTACCAAATTTCACTGCAATATCATCCAAACCAGCTGGCTTTCATCTTCTGCAATGCTTTCACTACCTCTTCTCTGTTCACCAAACCATCCTCGACCAAAACACCCTATATCTGTCACTCTATCATCAAACACATTCAACAAACCTTCAAAGTACTCACTCTATCTCCTTATCACTTCACCACAACTTGTTATTACCTCACCATTAGCCCCCTTCATTGAAGTTCCCATTTGTTCTCTTGTCTTATGTACTTTATTCACCTCCTTCCAAAACATCTTTTAATTGTCCCTAAAATTAAATGATACTCTCTCACCCCAACTTTCTTTTGCCCTCTTTTTCACCTCTTGCACCTTCTCCCAGCCATTTGTACTACTTCCCTGAAAAAAGCGTCCAAACACCTCTCTCTTCTCTTTCAATAAGAATCTTAATTCTTCATCCCACCTCTCACTACCCTTTCTAATCTGTCCACCTCCCACCTTTCTCATGCCACAGGCATCTTTTGCACAAGCCATCACTGCTTCCCTATACACATCCCATTCCTCCCTCACTCCCCTTACATCATTTGCTCTCACCTTCTACCATTCTGCTCTCAATATCTCCTGGTACTTCCTCACACAAGTTTCCTTTCCAAGCTCACTTACTCTCACCATTCTCTTCACCCCATTATTCTCTCTTCTTTTCTCAAAACCTCTACAAATCTTCACCTTCGCCTCCACAAGATAATGATAAAACATTCTTCCAGCTACCACTCTCAGCAGATTAACATCCAAAAGTCTCTCTTTCACTCGTCTATCAGTAAATACATAATCCAACAACACTCTCTGGCCATCTCTCCTACTTACATACATATACTTATGTATATCTGTCTTTTTAAACCAGTTATTCCCAATCACCACTCCTTTTTCAGCACACAAATCTACAAGCTCTTCACCATTTCCATTTACAACAATGAACACCCCATATACGCCCATCATACACTCAACTGCCATATTACTCACCTTTGCATTCAAATCACCCATCACTATAACCCGGTTTCGTGCATCAAAGCTGCTAACACACTCACTCAACTGCTCCCAAAACACTTACCTCTCATGATCTTTCTTCTCATGACCAGTTGCATAGGCACCAATATTCACCCATCTCTCTCCATCCACTTTCAATTTTACCCATATTAATCTAGCTTACTTTCTTACACTCTATCATGTACTCCCACAACTCCTGCTTCAGGGGTAGTGCTATTCCTTCCTTTGCTCTTGTCCTCTCACCAACCCCCTGACTTTACTCCCATGACATTCCCAAGCCACTCTTCCCCTTTACCCTTGAGCTTCATTTCACTCAGAGCCAAAACATCCAGGTTCCTTTCCTGAAACATACTACCGATCTCGCCTTTTTTCCTCATCTTGGTTACTTCCACACACATTTAGACACCCAATCTGAGCCATCGACGAGGATCAGCACTCCCTGCATGACTCCTTCTGTTTCCCCTTTTAGAAAGTTGAAATACAAGGAGGGAAGGGTTTCCAACCCCTTTGCTCCTGCCCCTTTTAGTTGCCTTCTATGACATGTGGGGAATACATGGGAAGTAGTCTTTCTCTGCTATCCTCAGGGATATATATTTTTTTTTTCTTTTTTTTTTTGCTTTGTCGCTGTCTCCCGCGTTTGCGAGGTAGCGCAAGGAAACAGACGAAAGAAATGGCCCAACCCACCCCCATACACATGTATATACATACGTCCACACACGGCAAATATACATACCTACACAGCTTTCCATGGTTTACCCCAGACACTTCACATGCCCTGATTCAATCCACTGACAGCACGTCAACGCCTGTATACTACATCGATCCAATTCACTCTATTCCTTGCCCTCCTTTCACCCTCCTGCATGTTCAGGCCCCGATCACACAAAATCTTTTTCACTCCATCTTTCCACCTCCAATCTGGTCTCCCACTTCTCCTCGTTCCCTCCACCTCCGACACATATATCCTTTTGGTCAATCTTTCCTCACTCATTCTCTCCATGTGCCCAAACCATTTCAAAACACCCTCTTCTGCTCTCTCAACCACGCTCTTTTTATTTCCACACATTTCTCTTACCCTTACGTTACTTACTCGATCAAACCACCTCACACCACGCATTGTCCTCAAACATCTCATTTCCAGCACATCCATCCTCCTGCGCACAACTCTATCCATAGCCCACGCCTCGCAACCATACAACATTTTTGGAACCACTATTCCTTCAAACATACCCATTTTTGCTTTCCGAGATAATGTTCTCGACTTCCACACATTCTTCAAGGCTCCCAGAATTTTCGCCCCCTCCCCCACCCTATGATCCACTTCCGCTTCCATGGTTCTATCCGCTGCCAGATCCACTCCCAGATATCTAAAACACTTTACTTCCTCCAGTTTTTCTCCATTCAAACTTACCTCCCAATTGACTTGACCCTCAACCCTACTGTACCTAATTACCTTGCTCTTATTCACATTTACTCTTAACTTTCTTCTTTCACACACTTTACTAAACTCAGTCACCAGCTTCTGCAGTTTCTCACATGAATCAGCCACCAGCGCTGTATCATCAGCAAACAACAACTGACTCACTTCCCAAGCTCTCTCATCCCCAACAGACTTCATACTTGCCCCTCTTTCCAAAACTCTTGCATTCACCTCCCTAACAACCCCATCCATAAACAAATTAAACAACCGTGGAGACATCACACACCCCTGCCGCAAACCTACATTCACTGAGAACCAATCACTTTCCTCTCTTCCTACACGTACACATGCCTTACATCCTCGATATATATATATATATATATATATATATATATATATATATATATATATATATATATATATATATATAAAAGGCATGTAAAAGAGATTTTTGAATGTTAATGTGCTGAGAGGAGCAGGTGGAGGGATGCCTAATCATCCTGTGGGGGCGATGGTGAAGATTTGTAGAGGTTTTCAAAAAAGAGGAGGGAATGTTGGAAAGAAGAGAGTGGTGAGAGTAAGTGATCTGAGAAGGCAGACTTGTGTGAGGAAGTACCAGGAGAGATTGTGTGTAGAATAGCAAAAAGGGAGAGGGTAGTGGGTAAGGAATGGGATGCATTTAGGGAAGCAGTGATGCCTTGCACAATAGATGTATGTGGTACGAGAAAGGCAGGAGGCGGGCAGATTAGAAAGAGTAGTGAGTGATGGTATGAAGAAGTAAGGTTATTAGTGAAAGAAAAAAGAGAGGTGTTTGGACAACACTTGCAGGGAAGTAGTGCAAATGACTGGGAGATGTATCAAAGAAAGCAGGAGGAGTTCAAGATTTGAAAAAAAGGGCAAATGAGAGCTGGAGTGAGAGAGGATCATCAAACTTCAGAGAGAATATAGAGATGATTTGGAAGGAGGTAAATAACATGCGTAAGACAAGAGAACAAATGGGAACTTCAGTGAAAGGGGCAAATGGGGAGATAATATCAGGTAGAGTTGAATTGAGGAGTGAGTACTTTGAAGGTTTGATGAATGTGTTTGATGATATAGTAGCAGATATAGGGTGTTTTGGTCGAGGTGCAAAGTGAGAGGGGTTAGCGAGATTTGTTTGGTAAAGAGAGAAGAGGTAGTGAAAGCTTTATGGAAGATGAAATCTGGCAATGCTGCAGGTTTGGATGGTATTGCACTGGAAATTTTTTAAAAAGGGGTAGACTGCATTGTTGATTAGTTGGTAATAATATTCAATGTATGTATGGACGATAGTGAAGTGCCTGAGGATTGGCGGAATGCATGGATACTGCCATTGTACAAAGGCAAAGGGGATAAAGGTGAGCGTTGAAACTACAAAGGCATAAGTTTGTTGCCCTGGAAAATTTTATGGGAGGGTATTGACTGAGAGGGTAAAGGCATGTACAGAGTATCAGATTCTGGTAGAGCTGTGTTGTTTCAGAAGTGGTAGAGGATGTGTGGATCAGGTGTTTGCTTTGAAGAAAATATGTGAGAAATACTTAGAAAGACAGATGGATTTGTATGTAGCATTTATGAATTTGGCAAGGGCATATGACAGGGCTGATAGAGATGCTTTGAGGAAGGTTTTAAGAGCATATGTTGTAGGAAGTAAGTTGGCAGAAGCAGTGAAAAGTTTTTACCAAGGATGAGAGGCATGTATGAATAGGAAGAGTGGAGAGTGACTGGTTCCCAGTGAATGTCAGGTGTGTGATCCCCCATTGTTGTTTAATGTGTTTATGGATGGGGTGGTTAGGAAGGTAAATGGAAAAGTTTTGGAGAGAGAGGCAAGTATGCAGCCTGTTGGTGATGAGAGGGCCTGGGATGTAAGTTGTTGTTTGCCATGATACAACTGTAGTGGCTGATTTGTGTGAGAAACTTCAGGAGTTAGGGACTGAGTTTGGAAAAGTCTGTGAAAGAAGAAAGTTGAGAGTAAATGTGAATAAGAGCAAGGATATTAGGTTCAGTAGAGTTGAGGGACAAGTTAATTGGGATGTGAGTTTGAACGGAGAAAAATTGGAGGAAGTGAAGTGTTTTAGATACCTGGGAGTGGACTTAGCAGCGGATGGAACCATGGAAGTGGAAGTGAGTCACAGGGTGGGGGAGGGGGTGAAGGTTTTGGGAGCAATGAAGAATGCATGGAAGGAGAGAATGTTATCACGGAGAGCAAAAATTGGTATGTTTGAAGGAATAGTAGTTCCATCAATATTATATGGCTGTAAGGCATGTGTATGTGGGTGGGTTGGGTCATTCTTTCATCTATTTCCTTGCGCTACCTCGCTAACGTGGGAGACAGCGACAAAGTATAATAAATAAATATATAAATAAATGTGTGTGTGTGCGGGCGTTTATGTATATACATGTGTATGTAGGTAGGTTGGGCCATTCCTCGTCTGATTCCTTGCATTACCTCGCTAACACAGGAGACGGCGGTTAATGTGCTGAGATGTGCAACTGGAGGGATGTCTGATCATTATCTTGTGGAGGCGAAGGTGAAGATTTGTAGAGGTTTTCAGAAAAGAAGAGAGAGTGGTGGGGTGAAGAGTGTGGTGAGAGTAATGAGCTTGGGAAGGAGACTTGTGTGAGGAGGTACCAGGAGAGACTAAGTGCAGAATGGAAAAAGGTGAGAGCAAACGACGTAAGGGGAGTTAGGGAGGAACAGGACGTATTTAGGGAAACAGTGATGGCTTGCGCAAAAGATGCTTGTGGCATGAGAAGACTGGGAGGTGGTCAGATTAGAAAGGGTAGTGAGTGGTGGGATGAAGAAGTAAGATTATTGGTGAAAGAGAAGAGAGAGGCATTTGGACGATTTTTGCAAGGAAATAGTGCAAATGACTTAGAGATGTATAGAAGAAAGAGGCAGAAGGTCAAGAGAAAGGTGCAAGAGGTGAAAAAGAGGGCAAATGAGAGTTGGGGTGAGAGAATAACATTAAATTCTAGGGAGAATAAAAAGATGTCTTGGAAGGAGGTAAATAAAGTGCATCAGACAAGAGAACAAATGGGAACATCAGTGAAGGGGGCTAATGGTGAGGTAATAACAATCAGCGGTGACGTGAGAATGAGATGGAGTGAGTATTTTGAAGGTTTGTTGAATGTGTTAGATGATAGAGTGGCAGAAACAGGATGTTTTGGTCAAGGTGGTGTGCGAAGTGAGAGGGTCAGGAAGAATGGTTTGGTAAACAGAGAAGAGGTATTGAAAGCTTTGCAGAAGATGAAAGCCGGCAAGGTGGCGGGTTTGGATGGTATTGCAGTGGAATTTATCAAAAAAGGGGGTGACTGTGTTGTTGACTGGTTGGTGAGGATATTCAGTGTATGTGCCTGAGGACTGGCAGAATGCATGCATAGTCCCATTGTACAAAGGCAAAGAGGATAAAGGTGAGTGTTCAAATTGAGTATTCCCAGGAAATTATATGGGAGGGTATTGATTAAGAGGGTGAAGGCATGTACAGAGCATCAGACTGGGGAAGAGCAGTGTGGATTCAGAAGTGGTAGAGGATGTGTGGATCAGGTGTTTGCTTTGAAGACTGTATGTGAGAAATACATAGAAAAACAAATGGATTTGTATGTAGCATTTATGCATCTAGAGAAGGCATATGATAGAGCTGAAAGATATGCTCTGTGGAAGGTATTAAGAGTATATGGTGGGGGAGGCAGGTTGCTCGAAGCAGTGAAAAGTTTTTATTGAGGATGTAAGGCATGTGTACAAACAGGAAGAGAGGAAAGTGACTGGTTCCCAGTGAATGTCGGTTTGCGTTAGGGGTGCGTGATGTCTCCATGGTTGTTTAATTTGTTTATGGATGGGAATGTTAGGGAGGTGAATGCAAGAGTTTTGGAGAGAGGAGCAAGTATGCAGTCTATCGTGGATGAAAGGGCTTAGGAAGTGAGTTAGTTGTTGTTCGCTGATGATACAGCGCTGGTGGCTGATTCGGGTGAGAAACTGCAGAAGCTGGTGACTGGTTTGGTTAAGTGTGCGAAAGAAGAAAGCTGAGAGAAAATGTGATTAAGAGCAAGGATATTAGGTACAGTAAGGTTGAGGGACAAGTCAATTGGGAGTGAAGTTTGAATGGAGAAAAAGTGGAGGAAGTGAAGTGTTTTAGATACCTGGGAGTGGATTTGGCAGCGGATGGAACCATGGAAGTGGAGGTGAGTCACAGGGCGGGAAGGGGGCGAAGGTTCTGGGAGTGTTGCAAAATGTGTGGAAGGCGAGAACATTATCTTGGAAAGCAAAAATGGGTATGATTAAAGGAATGGTTGTTCCAACAATGTTATATGGTTGCGAGTTGTGGGCTATAGATAGGGTTGTGCCGAGGAGTGTGGATGTGTTGGAAATGAGATTTTTGAGGACAATACGTGGTGTGAGATGGTTTGATCGAGTAAGTAATAATAGGGTTAGAGAGATGTGTGGTAATAATAACAGTGTGGTTGAGAGAGCAGAAGAGGGTGTATTGAAATGGTTTGGTCACATGGAGAGAATGAGTGAGGAAAGATTGACAAAGAGGATATATGTGTCAGAGGTGAAGGGAACGAGAAGTCGGAGATCAAATTGGAAGTGGAAGGATGGAGTGAAAAAGATTTTGAGCGATCAGGGCCTGAACATGCTGGAGGGTGAAAGGCATGCAAGGAATAAAGTGAATTGGAACGATGTGGTATATCGGGGTGGACTTGCTGTCAATGAATTGAAACAGGGTATGTGAATTATCTGAGGTAAACCATGGAAAGTTCTGTGGGGTCTGGATGTGGAAAGGGAGCTGTGGTTTCAGTGCATTATACATGACAGGTAGAAACTGAGTGTGAACGGATGTGGCCTTTGTTGTGTTTCCCTAGAGCTACCTCGTGTGCATGCGGGGGTGGAGGGTGTCACTTCATGTTTGGCAGGGTGGCAACAGGAATGAATAAAGGAAGCAAGTATGAATAATGTATATAGAACAAAGTAATAAGCAGTGAAAGATAGACTATATGTTATAAGTAGAAATGAATCCGTATGAAATATGTGACAAGAGAGGACATGACTGTGAATACAAAAGTAAGTGGGTGGTGAGGCCACTCCTTTCCAGTGTTTTCTTGTGCTACCTCGCAAACCGCGGTAGACACCGACAAAGTATAATAATATAATAGTATAATATGGCGGGGGGGGGCGAAGGTTTTGGAGTGTATGGAAGAATGTGTGGAAGGCGAAACAATTATCTCGGAGAAGGCAAAATGGGTATGTTGAAGGAACAGAGGTTCCAACCAGGTTATATGTTTGTGAGGCATGGATACAGTGTATAGTGCGGCGGAGGGTGTATGTGTGGAAATGAATTGTTGAGTAAAATATTTTGTGGGAGGTGGTAAGATCAAGTAGGTAAAGAAAGGGAAGAGAGATTTATTTTTTATTTTAATATACTTTGTCGCTGACTCCCCGTTTGCGAGGTAGCGCAAGGAACAGACGAAAGAAAATGGCCCAACCCCCCTCCATACACATGTATATACATACGTTCCACACACGCAAATATACATACCTACACAACTTTCCATTATTTTACCCAGACGCTCACAATGCCTTGATTCCAAAATCCACTGACCGCACGTCCACCCGTATACCACATCCGCTCCAATTCACTCTATTCCTTGCCCTCCTTTAGACTTAGAGTAAAGAGGACAACCCCTTATAACTCTTTATTCGTTCAGTGGCGTTTTACTTAAGATCATATCGTCAACACCGATTTCACAAGGGATGAACTGAACTACCAAGCAAGAAACAAACCGTCCTGCATGTTCAGGCCCCGATCACACAAAATCTTTTTCACTACTCCATCTTTCCACCTCCAATTGGTCTCTCCCACTTCTCCTCGTTCCCTCCACCTCCGACAACATAACTCCTCTAGGTCACTCTTTCCTCACTCATTCTCTCCATGTGCCCAAACCATTTCAAAACACCCTCTTCTGCTCTCTCAACCACGCTCTTTCTATTTCCACACATCTCTCTTACCCTTACGTTACTTACTCGATCAAACCACCTCACACCACACATTGTCCTCAAACATCTCATTTCCAGCACATCCATCCTCCTGCGCACAACTCTATCCATAGCCCACGCCTCGCAACCATACAACATTTTTGGAACCACTATTCCTTCAAACATACCCATTTTTGCTTTCCGAGATAATGTTCTCGACTTCCACACATTCTTCAAGGCTCCCAGAATTTTCGCCCCCTCCCCCACCCCATGATCCACTTCCGCTTCCATGGTTCTATCCGCTGCCAGATCCACTCCCAGATATCTAAAACACTTTACTTCCTCCAGTTTTTCTCCATTCAAACTTACCTCCCAATTGACTTGACCCTCAACCCTACTGTACCTAATTACCTTGCTCTTATTCACATTTACTCTTAACTTTCTTCTTTCACACACTTTACTAAACTCAGTCACCAGCTTCTGCAGTTTCTCACATGAGTCAGCCACCAGCGCTGTATCATCAGCAAACAACAACTGACTCACTTCCCAAGCTCTCTCATCCCCAACAGACTTCATACTTGCCCCTCTTTCCAAAACTCTTGCATTCACCTCCCTAACAACCCCATCCATAAACAAATTAAACAACCGTGGAGACATCACACACCCCTGCCGCAAACCTACATTCACTGAGAACCAATCACTTTCCTCTCTTCCTACACGTACACATGCCTTACATCCTCGATATATATATATATATATATATATATATATATATATATATATATATATATATATATATATATATATATATATATATACATATATATATATATATATATATATATATATATATATATATATATATATATATATATATATATATATATATATATATATAAATAAAAGGCATGTAAAAGAGATTTTTGAATGTTAATGTGCTGAGAGGAGCAGGTGGAGGGATGCCTAATCATCCTGTGGGGGCGATGGTGAAGATTTGTAGAGGTTTTCAAAAAAGAGGAGGGAATGTTGGAAAGAAGAGAGTGGTGAGAGTAAGTGATCTGAGAAGGCAGACTTGTGTGAGGAAGTACCAGGAGAGATTGTGTGTAGAATAGCAAAAAGGGAGAGGGTAGTGGGTAAGGAATGGGATGCATTTAGGGAAGCAGTGATGCCTTGCACAATAGATGTATGTGGTACGAGAAAGGCAGGAGGCGGGCAGATTAGAAGGAGTAGTGAGTGATGGTATGAAGAAGTAAGGTTATTAGTGAAAGAAAAAAGAGAGGTGTTTGGACAACACTTGCAGGGAAGTAGTGCAAATGACTGGGAGATGTATCAAAGAAAGCAGGAGGAGTTCAAGATTTGAAAAAAAGGGCAAATGAGAGCTGGAGTGAGAGAGGATCATCAAACTTCAGAGACAATATAGAGATGATTTGGAAGGAGGTAAATAACATGCATAAGACAAGAGAACAAATGGGAACTTCAGTGAAAGGGGCAAATGGGGAGATAATATCAGGTAGAGTTGAATTGAGAAGGAGTGAGTACTTTGAAGGTTTGATGAATGTGTTTGATGATATAGTAGCAGATATAGGGTGTTTTGGTCGAGGTGCAAAGTGAGAGGGGTTAGCGAGATTTGTTTGGTAAAGAGAGAAGAGGTAGTGAAAGCTTTATGGAAGATGAAATCTGGCAATGCTGCAGGTTTGGATGGTATTGCACTGGAAATTTTTAAAAAAGGGGTAGACTGCATTGTTGATTAGTTGGTAATAATATTCAATGTATGTATGGACAATAGTGAAGTGCCTGAGGATTGGCGGAATGCATGGATACTGCCATTGTACAAAGGCAAAGGGGATAAAGGTGAGCGTTGAAACTACAAAGGCATAAGTTTGTTGCCCTGGAAAATTTTATGGGAGGGTATTGACTGAGAGGGTAAAGGCATGTACAGAGTATCAGATTCTGGTAGAGCTGTGTTGTTTCAGAAGTGGTAGAGGATGTGTGGATCAGGTGTTTGCTTTGAAGAAAATATGTGAGAAATACTTAGAAAGACAGATGGATTTGTATGTAGCATTTATGAATTTGGCAAGGGCATATGACAGGGCTGATAGAGATGCTTTGAGGAAGGTTTTAAGAGCATATGTTGTAGGAAGTAAGTTGGCAGAAGCAGTGAAAAGTTTTTACCAAGGATGAGAGGCATGTATGAATAGGAAGAGTGGAGAGTGACTGGTTCCCAGTGAATGTCAGGTGTGTGATCCCCCCATTGTTGTTTAATGTGTTTATGGATGGGGTGGTTAGGAAGGTAAATGGAAAAGTTTTGGAGAGAGAGGCAAGTATGCAGCCTGTTGGTGATGAGAGGGCCTGGGATGTAAGTTGTTGTTTGCCATGATACAACTGTAGTGGCTGATTTGTGTGAGAAACTTCAGGAGTTAGGGACTGAGTTTGGAAAAGTCTGTGAAAGAAGAAAGTTGAGAGTAAATGTGAATAAGAGCAAGGATATTAGGTTCAGTAGAGTTGAGGGACAAGTTAATTGGGATGTGAGTTTGAACGGAGAAAAATTGGAGGAAGTGAAGTGTTTTAGATACCTGGGAGTGGACTTAGCAGCGGATGGAACCATGGAAGTGGAAGTGAGTCACAGGGTGGGGGAGGGGGTGAAGGTTTTGGGAGCAATGAAGAATGCATGGAAGGAGAGAATGTTATCACGGAGAGCAAAAATTGGTATGTTTGAAGGAATAGTAGTTCAATCAATATTATATGGCTGTAAGGCATGTGTATGTGGGTGGGTTGGGTCATTCTTTCATCTATTTCCTTGCGCTACCTCGCTAACGTGGGAGACAGCGACAAAGTATAATAAATAAATATATAGATAAATGTGTGTGTGTGCGGGCGTTTATGTATATACATGTGTATGTAGGTAGGTTGGGCCATTCCTCGTCTGATTCCTTGCATTACCTCGCTAACACAGGAGACGGCGGTTAATGTGCTGAGATGTGCAACTGGAGGGATGTCTGATCATTATCTTGTGGAGGCGAAGGAGAAGATTTGTAGAGGTTTTCAGAAAAGAAGAGAGAGTGGTGGGGTGAAGAGAGTGGTGAGAGTAAGTGAGCTTGAGAAGGAGACTTGTGTGAGGAGGTACCAGGAGAGACTAAGTGCAGAATGGAAAAAGGTGAGAGCAAACGACGTAAGGGGAGTTAGGGAGGAACAGGACGTATTTAGGGAAACAGTGATGGCTTGCGCAAAAGATGCTTGTGGCATGAGAAGCCTGGGAGGTGGTCAGATTAGAAAGGGTAGTGAGTGGTGGGATGAAGAAGTAAGATTATTGGTGAAAGAGAAGAGAGAGGCATTTGGATGATTTTTGCAAGGAAATAGTGCAAATGACTTAGAGATGTATAAAAGAAAGAGGCAGAAGGTCAAGAGAAAGGTGCAAGAGGTGAAAAAGAGGGCAAATGAGAGTTGGGGTGAGAGAATAACATTAAATTCTAGGGAGAATAAAAAGATGTCTTGGAAGGAGGTAAATAAAGTGCATCAGACAAGAGAACAAATGGGAACATCAGTGAAGGGGGCTAATGCTGGGGTAATAACAATCAGCGGTGATGTGAGAATGAGATGGAGTGAGTATTTTGAAGGTTTGTTGAATGTGTTAGATGATAGAGTGGCAGAAACAGGATGTTTTGGTCAAGGTGGTGTGCGAAGTGAGAGGGTCAGGAAGAATGGTTTGGTAAACAGAGAAGAGGTATTGAAAGCTTTGCAGAAGATGAAAGCCGGCAAGGTGGCGGGTTTGGATGGTATTGCAGTGGAATTTATCAAAAAGGGGGGTGACTGTGTTGTTGACTGGTTGGTGAGGATATTCAGTGTATGTGCCTGAGGAGTGGCAGAATGCATGCATAGTCCCATTGTACAAAGGCAAAGAGGATAAAGGTGAGTGTTCAAATTGAGTATTCCCAGGAAATTATATGGGAGGGTATTGATTAAGAGGGTGAAGGCATGTACAGAGCATCAGACTGGGGAAGAGCAGTGTGGTTTCAGAAGTGGTAGAGGATGTGTGGATCAGGTGTTTGCTTTGAAGACTGTATGTGAGAAATACATAGAAAAACAAATGGATTTGTATGTAGCATTTATGCATCTAGAGAAGGCATATGATAGAGCTGAAAGATATGCTCTGTGGAAGGTATTAAGAGTATATGGTGGGGGAGGCAGGTTGCTCGAAGCAGTGAAAAGTTTTTATTGAGGATGTAATGCATGTGTACAAACAGGAAGAGAGGAAAGTGACTGGTTCCAAGTGAATGTCGGTTTGCGTTAGGGGTGCGTGATGTCTCCATGGTTGTTTAATTTGTTTATGGATGGGAATGTTAGGGAGGTGAATGCAAGAGTTTTGGAGAGAGGAGCAAGTATGCAGTCTATCGTGGATGAAAGGGCTTAGGAAGTGAGTTAGTTGTTGTTCGCTGATGATACAGCGCTGGTGGCTGATTCGGGTGAGAAACTGCAGAAGCTGGTGACTGGTTTGGTTAAGTGTGCGAAAGAAGAAAGCTGAGAGAAAATGTGATTAAGAGCAAGGATATTAGGTACAGTAAGGTTGAGGGACAAGTCAATTGGGAGTGAAGTTTGAATGGAGAAAAACTGGAGGAAGTGAAGTGTTTTAGATACCTGGGAGTGGATTTGGCAGCGGATGGAACCATGGAAGTGGAGGTGAGTCACAGGGCGGGAAGGGGGCGAAGATTCTGGGAGTGTTGCAAAATGTGTGGAAGGCGAGAACATTATCTTGGAAAGCAAAAATGGGTATGATTGAAGGAATGGTTGTTCCAACAATGTTATATGGTTGCGAGTTGTGGGCTATAGATAGGGTTGTGCGGAGGAGTGTGGATGTGTTGGAAATGAGATTTTTGAGGACAATACGTGGTGTGAGATGGTTTGATCGAGTAAGTAATAATAGGGTAAGAGAGATGTGTGGTAATAATAACAGTGTGGTTGAGAGAGCAGAAGAGGGTGTATTGAAATGGTTTGGTCACATGGAGAGAATGAGCGAGGAAAGATTGACAAAGAGGATATATGTGTCAGAGGTGAAGGGAACGAGAAGTCGGAGATCAAATTGGAAGTGGAAGGATGGAGTGAAAAAGATTTTGAGCGATCAGGGCCTGAACATGCTGGAGGGTGAAAGGCGTGCAAGGAATAAAGTGAATTGGAACGATGTGGTATATCGGGGTGGACTTGCTGTCAATGAATTGAAACAGGGTATGTGAATTATCTGAGGTAAACCATGGAAAGTTCTGTGGGGTCTGGATGTGGAAAGGGAGCTGTGGTTTCAGTGCATTATACATGACAGGTAGAAACTGAGTGTGAACGGATGTGGCCTTTGTTGTGTTTCCCTAGAGCTACCTCGTGTGCGTGCGGGGGTGGAGGGTGTCATTTCATGTTTGGCAGGGTGGCAACAGGAATGAATAAAGGTAGCAAGTATGAATTATGTATATTTGTACATATGTATATTTCTGTGTATGTATATATATGTATAAGTTGAAATGTATCAGTATGTATATGTGCATGTGTGGACATGTCTGTGTATACATAAGTATGTGGGTGGGTTGAGCCACTCTTTCCTGTGTTTCCTTGTGCTACCTCGCTAACGCGGTAGACACCGACAAAGTATAATAATATGAATAGTATATATGGCGGGGGGGGGGCGAAGGTTTTGG
The DNA here is from genome assembly GCF_036320965.1 of Panulirus ornatus. Classification (NCBI taxonomy): domain Eukaryota; kingdom Metazoa; phylum Arthropoda; class Malacostraca; order Decapoda; family Palinuridae; genus Panulirus; species Panulirus ornatus. The sequence continues at coordinate 5,930,002 of NC_092256.1, read as the reverse complement.
GAGTGTTGAAGAATGTGTGGAAGGCGAGAACATTATCTCGGAGAGCAAAAATGGGTATGTTTGAAGGAACAGTGGTTCCAACAAGGTTATATGGTTGTGAGGCATGGGATACAGTGTATTGTGCGGAGGAGGGTGGATGTGTTGGAAATGAAATGTTTGAGGAAAATATTTTGTGGGAGGTGGTTTGATCAAGTAGGTAATGAAAGGGTAAGAGAGATTTATTTTTTATTTTATTATACTTTGTCGCTGTCTCCCGCGTTTGCGAGGTAGCGCAAGGAAACAGACGAAAGAAATGGCCCAACCCCCCTCCATACACATGTATATACATACGTCCACACACGCAAATATACATACCTACACAACTTTCCATGATTTACCCCAGACGCTTCACATGCCTTGATTCAAATCCACTGACAGCACGTCAACCCCGGTATACCACATCGCTCCAATTCACTCTATTCCTTGCCCTCCTTTCACCCTCCTGCATGTTCAGGCCCCGATCACACAAAATCTTTTTCACTCCATCTTTCCACCTCCAATTTGGTCTCCCTCTTCTCCTCGTTCCCTCCACCTCCGACACATATATCCTCTTGGTCAATCTTTCCTCACTCATTCTCTCCATGTGCCCAAACCACTTCAAAACACCCTCTTCTGCTCTCTCAACCACGCTCTTTTTATTTCCACACATCTCTCTTACCCTTACGTTACTCACTCGATCAAACCACCTCACACCACACATTGTCCTCAAACATCTCATTTCCAGCACATCCATCCTCCTGCGCACAACTCTATCCATAGCCCACGCCTCGCAACCATACAACATTTTTGGAACCACTATTCCTTCAAACATACCCATTTTTGCTTTCCGAGATAATGTTCTCGACTTCCACACATTCTTCAAGGCCCCCAGAATTTTCGCCCCCTCCCCCACCCTATGATCCACTTCCGCTTCCATGGTTCCATCCGCTGCCAGATCCACTCCCAGATATCTAAAACACTTCACTTCCTCCAGTTTTTCTCCATTCAAACTCACCTCCCACTTGACTTGACCCTCAACCCTACTGTACCTAATAACCTTGCTCTTATTCACATTTACTCTTAACTTTCTTCTTCCACACACTTTACCAAACTCAGTCACCAGCTTCTGCAGTTTCTCACATGAATCAGCCACCAGCGCTGTATCATCAGCGAACAACAACTGACTCACTTCCCAAGCTCTCTCATCCCCAACAGACTTCATACTTGCCCCTCTTTCCAAAACTCTTGCATTTACCTCCCTAACAACCCCATCCATAAACAAATTAAACAACCATGGAGACATCACACACCCCTGCCGCAAACCTACATTCACTGAGAACCAATCACTTTCCTCTCTTCCTACACGTACACATGCCTTACATCCTCGATAAAAACTTTTCACTGCTTCTAACAACTTTCCTCCCACACCATATATTCTTAATACCTTCCACAGAGCATCTCTATCAACTCTATCATATGCCTTCTCCAGATCCATAAATGCTACATACAAATCCATTTGCTTTTCTAAGTATTTCTCACATACATTCTTCAAAGCAAACACCTGATCCACACATCCTCTACCACTTCTGAAACCACACTGCTCTTCCCCAATCTGATGCTCTGTACATGCCTTCACCCTCTCAATCAATACCCTCCCATATAATTTACCAGGAATACTCAACAAACTTATACCTCTGTACTTTGAGCACTCACTCTTATCCCCTTTGCCTTTGTACAATGGCACTATGCATGCATTCTGCCAATCCTCAGGCACCTCACCATGAGTCATACATACATTAAATAACCTTACCAACCAGTCAACAATACAGTCACCCCCTTTTTTAATAAATTCCACTGCAATACCATCCAAACCTGCTGCCTTGCCGGCTTTCATCTTCCGCAAAGCTTTCACTACCTCTTCTCTGTTTACCAAATCATTTTCCCTAACCCTCTCACTTTGCACACCACCTCAACCAAAACACCCTATATCTGCCACTCTATCATCAAACACATTCAACAAACCTTCAAAATACTCACTCCATCTCCTTCTCACATCACCACTACTTGTTATCACCTCCCCATTTGCGCCCTTCACTGAAGTTCCCATTTGCTCCCTTGTCTTACGCACTTTATTTACCTCCTTCCAGAACATCTTTTTATTCTCCCTAAAATTTAATGATACTCTCTCACCCCAACTCTCATTTGCCCTTTTTTTCACCTCTTGCACCTTTCTCTTGACCTCCTGTCTCTTTCTTTTATACATCTCCCACTCAATTGCATTTTTTCCCTCCAAAAATCGTCCAAATGCCTCTCTCTTCTCTTTCACTAATACTCTTACTTCTTCATCCCACCACTCACTACCCTTTCTAATCAACCCACCTCCCACTCTTCTCATGCCACAAGCATCTTTTGCGCAATCCATCACTGATTCCCTAAATACATCCCATTCCTCCCCCACTCCCCTTACTTCCATTGTTCTCACCTTTTTCCATTCTGTACTCAGTCTCTCCTGGTACTTCCTCACACAGGTCTCCTTCCCAAGCTCACTTACTCTCACCACCCTCTTCACCCCAACATTCACTCTTCTTTTCTGAAAACCCATACAAATCTTCACCTTAGCCTCCACAAAATAATGATCAGACATCCCTCCAGTTGCACCTCTCAGCACATTAACATCCAAAAGTCTCTTTCGCACGCCTGTCAATTAACACGTAATCCAATAACGCTCTCTGGCCATCTCTCCTACTTACATAAGTGTGGTCAAGAGAGAGGAAGAGGGTGTATTGAAATGGTTTTGTCACATGGAGAGAATGAGTGAGGAAAGATTGACAAAGAGGATATATGTATCAGAGGTGGAGGGAAGGAGTAGAAGTGGGAGACCAAATTGGAGGTGGAAGGATGGAGTGAAAAAGATTTTGAGAGACCGGGGCCTGAGCATACAGGAGGGTGAAAGGCATGCAAAGAATAGATTGAATTGGAACGATGAGGTATACCAGGGTCGACTTGCTGTCAATGGATTGAACCACGGCATATGAAGCGTCTGCGGTAAACAATGGAAAGTTTTGTGGGGTCTGGATGTTGAAAGGGAGCTGTGGTTTTGGTACATTACACATGCCAGCTAGAGACTGAGTGTCAATGAATGTGGCCTTTTGTCTTTTCCTAGCGCTACCTCATGGGGGGAGGTGGGATGCTATTTCATGTGTGGTTGGGTGGCGACGGGAATGAATAAAGGCAGGAAATATGAATATGTACATGTATATATATGTATCTGTCTGTGTATGTATATATATATATATATATATTTTTTTTTTTTCAAACTATTCACCATTTCTCGCATTAGCGAGGTAGCGTTAAGAACAGAGGACTGGGCCTCTGAGGGAATTTCTTCACCTGGCCCCCTTCTCTGTTCCTTTTTTTGGGAAATTAAAAAAAAAAAAAACGAGAGGGGAGGATTTCCAGCCCCCCGCTCCCCTCCCTTTTAGTCGCCTTCTACGACACGCAGGGAATACGTGGGAAGTATTCTTTCTCCCCTATCCCCAGGGATATATATATATACATATATATTTTTTTTTTTATACTTTGTCGCTGTCTCCCGCATTTGCGAGGTAGCGCAAGGAAACAGACGAAAGAAATGGCCCAACCCCCCCCATACACATGTATATACATACGTCCATACACGCAAATATACATACCTACACAGCTTTCCATGGTTTACCCCAGACGCTTCACATGCCCTGATTCAATCCACTGACAGCACGTCAACCCCGGTATACCACATCGATCCAGTTCACTCTATTTCTTGCCCTCCTTTCACCCTCCTGCATGTTCAGGCCCCGATCACACAAAATCTTTTTCACTCCATCTTTCCACCTCCAATTTGGTCTCCCACTTCTCCTCGTTCCCTCCACCTCCGACACATATATCCTCTTGGTCAATCTTTCCTCACTCATTCTCTCCATGTGCCCAAACCATTTCAAAACACCCTCTTCTGCTCTCTCAACCATGCTCTTTTTATTTCCATACATCTCTCTTACCCTTACGTTACTTACTCGATCAAACCACCTCACACCACACATTGTCCTCAAACATCTCATTTCCAGCACATCCATCCTCCTGCGCACAACTCTATCCATAGCCCACGCCTCGCAACCATACAACATTGTTGGAACCACTATTCCTTCAAACATACCCATTTTTGCTTTCCGAGATAATGTTCTCGACTTCCACACATTCTTCAAGGCTCCCAGAATTTTCGCCCCCTCCCCCACCCTATGATCCACTTCCACTTCCATGGTTCCATCCGCTGCCAGATCCACTCCCAGATATCTAAAACACTTTACTTCCTCCAGCTTTTCTCCATTCAAACTTACCTCCCAATTGACTTGACCCTCAACCCTACTGTACCTAATAACCTTGCTCTTATTCACATTTACTCTTAACTTTCTTCTTTCACACACTTTACCAAACTCAGTCACCAGCTTCTGCAGTTTCTCACATGAATCAGCTACCAGCGCTGTATCATCAGCGAACAAAAACTGACTCACTTCCCAAGCTCTCTCATCCCCAACAGACTTCATACTTGCCCCTCTTTCCAAAACTCTTGCATTCACCTCCCTAACAACCCCATCATAAACAAATTAAACAACCATGGAGACATCACACACCCCTGCCGCAAACCTACATTCACTGAGAACCAATCACTTTCCTCTCTTCCTACACGTACACATGCCTTACATCCTCGATAAAAACTTTTCACTGCTTCTAACAACTTGCCTCCCACACCATATATTCATAATACCTTCCACAGAGCATCTCCAGCAACTCTGTCATATGCCTTCTCCAGATCCATAAATGCTACATACAAATCCATTTGCTTTTCTAAGTATTTCTCACATACATTCTTCAAAGCAAACACCTGATCCACACATCCTCTACCACTTCTGAAACCACACTGCTCTTCCCCAATCTGATGCTCTGTACATGCCTTCACCCTCTCAATCAATACCCTCCCATATAATTTACCAGAAATACTCAACAAACTTATACTTCTGTAATTTGAGCACTCACTCTTATCCCCTTTGCCTTTGTACAATGGCACTATGCACGCATTCCGCCAATCCTCAGGCACCTCACCATGAGTCATACATACATTAAATAACCTTACCAACCAGTCAATAATACAGTCACCCCCTCCCTTTTTTAATAAATTCCACTGCAATACCATCCAAACCTGCTGCCTTGCCGGCTTTCATCTTCCGCAAAGCTTTTACTACCTCTTCTCTGTTTACCAAATAATTTTCCCTAACCCTCTCACTTTGCACACCACCTCGACCAAAACACCCTATATCTGCCACTCTATCATCAAACACATTCAACAAACCTTCAAAATACTCACTCCATCTCCTTCTCACATCACCACTACTTGTTATCACCTTCCCATTTGCGCCCTTCACTGAAGTTCCCATTTGCTCCCTTGTCTTACGCACTTTATTTACCTCCTTCCAGAACATCTTTTTATTCTCCCTAAAATTTAATGATACTCTCTCACCCCAACTCTCATTTGCCCTCTTTTTCACCTCTTGCACCTTTCTCTTGACCTTCTGTCTCTTTCTTTTATACATCTCTCACTCAATTGCATTTTTTCCCCTGCAAAAATCATCCAAATGCCTCTCTCTTCACTTTCACTAATAATCTTACTTCTTCATCCCACCACTCACTACCCTTTCTAATCAACCCACCTCCCACTCTTCTCATGCCACAAGCATCTTTTGCGCAATCCATCACTGATTCCCTAAATACATCCCAATCCGCCCCCACTCCCCTTACTTCCATTGTTCTCACCTTTTTCCATTCTGTACTCAGTCTCTTCTGGTACTTCCTCACACAAGTCTCCTTCCCAAGCTCACTTACTCTCACCACCCTCTTCACCCCAACATTCACTCTTCTTTTCTGAAAACCCATACAAATCTTCACCTTAGCCTCCACAAGATAATGATTAGACATCCCTCCAGTTGCACCTCTCAGCACATTAACATCCAAAAGTCTCTCTTTCGCGTGCCTGTCAATTAACACGTAATCCAATAACGCTCTCTGGCCATCTCTCCTACTTACATACGTATACTTATGTATATCTCGCTTTTTAAACCATGTATTCCGAATCACCAGTCCTTTTTCAGCAAATAAATCTACAAGCTCTTCACCATTTCCATTTACAACACTGAACACCCCATGTATACCAATTATTCCCTCAGCTGCCACATTACTCACCTTTGCATTCAAATCACCCATCACTATAACCCGGTCTCGTGCATCAAAACCACTAACACACTCATTCAGCTGCACCCAAAACACTTGCCTCTCATGATCTTTCTTCTCATGCCCAGGTGCATATGCACCAATAATCACCCATCTCTCTCCATCAACTTTCAGTTTTACCCATATTAATCGAGAATTTACTTTCTTACATTCTATCACATACTCCCACAACTCCTCTTTCAGGAGTACTGCTACTCCTTCCCTTGCTCTTGTCCTCTCACTAACCCCTGACTTTACTCCCAAGACATTCCCAAACCACTCTTCCCCTTTACCCTTGAGCTTCGTTTCACTCAGAGCCAAAACATCCAGGTTCCTTTCCTCAAACATACTACCTATCTCTCCTTTTTTCACATCTTGGTTATATCCACACACATTTAGACACCCCAGTCTGAGCCTTCGAGGAGGATGAGCACTCCCCGCGTGACTCCTTCTTCTGTTTCCCATTTTAGAAAGTTAAAAAAAAAAAAAAAAAAAAAAAAAAATAATAATAATAATACTAATAATAATAATAAATATATCCCTGGGGATAGGGGAGAAAGAATACTTCCCACGTATTCCCTGCGTGTCGTAGAAGGCGACTAAAAGGGAAGGGAGCGGGGGGCTGGAAATCCTCCCCTCTCGTTTTTTTTTTTTATTTTTTTCAATTTTCCAAAAGAAGGAACAGAGAAGAGGGCCAGGTGAGGATATTTCCTCAAAGGCCCAGTCCTCTGTTCTTAACGCTACCTCGCTGTCGCGGGAAATGGCGGATAGTATGAAAAAAAAAAAAAAAAAATGAAATAATAATAATAATAATAATAATAATAATATAGCATTAATGGGATGGCCTTGATTAAGGCCTCAGTTGCTTGTGCCATTTCAGTTGACATAAAAAGAAATATAAAGTATATAAAATTTTTTCCTGTTGCAGGAGTCCCATCTATTTTTCTTCTGAGGTTCTAAAAGCACTCAGGAAACTAGCCATGTCCACCTATTGGGAACACAGGTCATAAAGTCTAATATGTGTGCATCTATGTCCAGAGAGTGCAGGTCAGATGAATAATATGTGCTCAGTGTTTTCTTTACAGTATTTGCACTGGAGGCATGAAAGGTATTTTGATATGCTGATGGAGTGTTTGCAGTGGTGAAGTGATGTGTGATGTCCAGAGGATAAGTAGGAGAGTGTGAGTCGTGTTTATCCGGAGAGCGTGGTTTTTGATGGGTGTATGTTTGGTTAGCTGAAAATTAAAACAGCATTGGGAGGTTGGATTCCAGTGCTTCTTATGTTAATTCAGTGCGTGTGTGTTTTGTTATCATTATACTTGTTGGAGGGAAAGGGGATCTGTGAAGAGAGGTTACTACAATGTGAGGCAGGGTAAGCTATTTATTTCTACTCATGGGTTGGTGGTAAGTTAAAGAGTGGTTTGGGTGGTGCTATTACATAGAACTGGGTGGCAAGCTTGTTGGGGTGGGTCTATGCTGGGAGGATCTTTGTTTCATTATGAAGGTGTTAATTGTATGTGGATGCTTGGTAGCCAGTGACTGTTCTGACAGCACTATTTTGTGTGGTTTGTATCATTACTATATTTGTTTTTGAGAGAATGGAAGACCAGGCATGTGAGACACAGTTTAGGGGTAAGCTGATGCATTGTTTGAGTAAGGTTTAGAGGAATTATTCTTATCCAAATATGATGCTAGTTAGTGTTCCAAGGGCACTGAGCTTGTATGTTCCTTTTGTGTTTATGTTATTGGTGTGGAGAGTAAATGTCATATGTATGTTGTGTGTGATGCCTATAAGGATTGAT
>NC_092256.1:5536888-5616888 GCF_036320965.1 Panulirus ornatus | reverse complement strand
AGGTTTGGATGGCATTGCAGTGGAATTTATTAAAAAAGGGGGTGACTGTATTGTTGACTGGTTGGTAAGGTTATTTAATGTATGTATGACTCATGGTGAGGTGCCTGAGGATTGGCGGAATGCGTGCATAGTGCCATTGTACAAAGGCAAAGGGGATAAGAGTGAATGCTCAAATTACAGAGGTATAAGTTTGTTGAGTATTCCTGGTAAATTATATGGGAGGGTATTGATTGAGAGGGTGAAGGCATGTACAGAGCATCAGATTGGGGAAGAGCAGTGTGGTTTCAGAAGTGGTAGAGGATGTGTGGATCAGGTGTTTGCTTTGAAGAATGTATGTGAGAAATACTTAGAAAAGCAAATGGATTTGTATGTAGCATTTATGGATCTGGAGAAGGCATATGATAGAGTTGATAGAGATGCTCTGTGGAAGGTATTAAGAATATATGGTGTGGGAGGCAAGTTGTTAGAAGCAGTGAAAAGTTTTTATCGACGATGTAAGGCATGTGTACGTGTAGGAAGAGAGGAAAGTGATTGGTTCTCAGTGAATGTAGGTTTGCGGCAGGGGTGTGTGATGTCTCCATGGTTGTTTAATTTGTTTATGGATGGGGTTGTTAGGGAGGTGAATGCAAGTGTTTTGGAAAGAGGGGCAAGTATGAAGTCTGTTGGGGATGAGAGAGCTTGGGAAGTGAGTCAGTTGTTGTTCGCTGATGATACAGCGCTGGTGGCTGATTCATGTGAGAAACTGCAGAAGCTGGTGACTGAGTTTGGTAAAGTGTGTGAAAGAAGAAAGTTAAGAGTAAATGTGAATAAGAGCAAGGTTATTAGGTGCAGTAGGGTTGAGGGTCAAGTCAATTGGGAGGTGAGTTTGAATGGAGAAAAACTGGAGGAAGTGAAGTGTTTTAGATATCTGGGAGTGGATCTGGCAGCGGATGGAACCATGGAAGCGGAAGTGGATCATAGGGTGGGGGAGGGGGCGAAAATTCTGGGAGCCTTGAAGAATGTGTGGAAGTCGAGAACATTATCTCGGAAAGCAAAAATGGGTATGTTTGAAGGAATAGTGGTTCCAACAATGTTGTATGGTTGCGAGGCGTGGGCTATGGATAGAGTGGTGCGCAGGAGGATGGATGTGCTGGAAATGAGATGTTTGAGGACAATGTGTGGTGTGAGGTGGTTTGATCGAGTAAGTAACGTAAGGGTAAGAGAGATGTGTGGAAATAAAAAGAGCGTGGTTGAGAGAGCAGAAGAGGGTGTTTTGAAATGGTTTGGGCACATGGAGAGAATGAGTGAGGAAAGATTGACCAAGAGGATATATGTGTCGGAGGTGGAGGGAACGAGGAGAAGAGGGAGACCAAATTGGAGGTGGAAAGATGGAGTGAAAAAGATTTTGTGTGATCGGGGCCTGAACATGCAGGAGGGTGAAAGGAAGGCAAGGAATAGAGTGAATTGGAGCGATGTGGTATACCGGGGTTGACGTGCTGTCAGTGGATTGAATCAGGGCATGTGAAGCGTCTGGGGTAAACCATGGAAAGCTGTGTAGGTATGTATATTTGCGTGTGTGGACGTATGTATATACATGTGTATGGGGGTGGGTTGGGCCATTTCTTTTTCGTCTGTTTCCTTGCGCTACCTCGCAAACGCGGGAAACAGCGACAAAGCAAAAAAAAAAAAATATATATATATATATATATATATATATATATATATATATATATATATATATATGAACATAGTGCATAGGAACGCGCACCTTCATAGAACATACAAACCTCCAACAGCCAGGATCGAACCCGGGACCCCTGTGCAAAAGTACAAAGTATTCGAATAGTTCTTTCCTATTAGCCAGGCCCATAGCCTAGCGGTTAGCATTCCCGCCTCTTGCACAGGGGCCCTGGGTTCGATCCTGGCTGTTGGAGGTTTGCATGATATATATATATATATATATATATATATATATATATATATATATATATATATATATATAGCGTTAATGGGATGGCCTTGATTAGGGCCTCAGCTGCCCGTGTCATCTCAGCTAACCAAAAGTATAAACCCACAGGAAACGGAAAGAAGGAGACGCCAGTCTTTTGTCTATTTCTCGAGACATCTTCAGTTGTCCTGACGATGTCGTGAGAAATGACAAAAGCTTTGTGTCCTTCCGTTTCCTGTGGGATTACCTGGATTCTAAAGCTTGAGTCTCCATGATCCTCTGCCATCGCGAGAATACAAGTTCCTTAAGTCTGTCTCTTTAGAACTGAAATTCACTACTACTGATACTTTACCAGCTCTGTGAAATGCATGTGTTACTGCCTCATGAACCATTATCAATGTTTCTCCATTGTTATACAGAAGAATACAAAGGAATTCAAACAGCAAAAGGCCACTTGGTCTCTTTGAGGCTGTTTGTGTTAGTGAAAGAGACATGAATATCAAGGATCAGTGTGGTACGAGCAGAAGTACGTGCATATCAAGGATCAGTGTGGTACGAGCAGAAGTACGTGAATATCAAGTATCAGTGTGGTACGAGCAGAAGTACGTGAATATCAAGTATCAGTGTGGTACGAGCAGAAGTACGTGAATATCAAGTATCAGTGTGGTACGAGCAGAAGTACGTGAATATCAAGGATCAGTTTGGTACGAGCAGAAGTACGTGAATATCAAGGATCAGTGTGGTACGAGCAGAAGCACGTGAATATCAAGTATCAGTGTGGTACGAGCAGAAGCACGTGAATATCAAGGATCAGTGTGGTACGAGCAGAAGTACGTGAATATCAAGGATCAGTGTGGTACGAGCAGAAGTACGTGAATATTAAGTATCAGTGTGGTACGAGTAGAAGTACGTGAATATCAAGGATCAGTGTGGTACGAGTAGAAGCACGTGAATATCAAGGATCAGTGTGGTACGAGCAGAAGTACGTGAATATTAAGTATCAGTGTGGTACGAGCAGAAGTACGTGAATATCAAGGATCAGTGTGGTACGAGTAGAAGTACGTGAATATCAAGGATCAGTGTGGTACGAGCAGAAGTACGTGAATATCAAGGATCAGTGTGGTACGAGCAGAAGTACGTGAATATCAAGGATCAGCGTGGTATGAGCAGAAGTACGTGAATATCAAGGATCAGTGTGGTACGAGTAGAAGTACGTGAATATCAAGGATTAGTTTGGTACGAGCAGAAGTACGTGAATATCAAGGATCAGTTTGGTACGAGTTGAAGTACGTGAATATCAAGGATCAGTGTGGTACGAGCAGAAGCACGTGAATATCAAGGATCAGTGTGGTACGAGCAGAAGTACGTGAATATCAAGGATCAGTGTGGTACGAGCAGAAGCACGTGAATATCAAGTATCAGTGTGGTACGAGCAGAAGCACGTGAATATCAAGGATCAGTGTGGTACGAGCAGAAGTACGTGCATATTAAGTATCAGAGTGGTACGAGCAGAAGTACGTGAATATCAAGGATCAGTGTGGTACGAGCAGAAGTACGTGAATATCAAGGATCAGTGTGGTACGAGCAGAAGTACGTGAATATCAAGGATCAGCGTGGTATGAGCAGAAGTAAGTAAATATCAATGATAGAAAGAACAATATATAAACTTTTTAGGTAGCTAAGGAGGAGCAAATAATGTCTGTCGTGGATCTGAAGCGAAATGATTAAATTATCAAGTCTATTCTCAAGTGTATCTATGTTACTACTTTCGGCTACCCTAACTTGTAAATTATTTCCTATGTTAGCAATTCCGTTTGAAAAAAAAATTGCCTCATTCAAAGTAAAACGTTTGTCCATGAGTTTCTAACAATTACTAATAGAGAAAGACGAATTCATCCTTATGTAAGTCGTTAGATCGAGACTATGGAAGACTGATAATCTTGAATGCTTGTATCAGATCACCCCTTAACCTTCCCTCTAGTAAACTAGATAGCTTTAAGTCGTTCAATCATCTCTCATGGGATTTGTTTCTCAGTCTGGAAATCATCTTGGTAGCTCGTCTCTGTACTCCCTCCATTATATGTCTCTCCTAAAGTCGGGTCACCAAAGCTAAACACAATATACAAGATGCGGACGCACGAATGACTTGTAAAGAGTAGAAATAATTTCCCTGGCCTTAAATTCGACAGTTCTACCTATAAAGTCAAGAATTTTGTCCTCCTTTTTAACTGCTTCTGTGCACTGTTTACTTGGCTTTAGATCACCAGAGATTATCACTTCCAAGTCTTTTCCTCGTTTACTTTTCGCTTTTCAGCGGAATTCATGGTGTAGTTTGGCTTTTCGGATTACAACCGACACATCAAACTGGGCATTTATCTACAATGAAATTAATTTCCCACATGAGCTCAGTCTATCACTTTGTTTATGCCCGTCTGAGGCTGCAGTCTCGCAATATCTGTTGCTGATTTGTTTCCTAACTTACTATCGTCTGCGAATTTCGATATCTTTCAATGCAGTTCATTATCAATATCAATAATATATATATATAAGAGAACTGGTCTTAAGGTTTATCCTTGTGGTACATCACTTGTTACGTTCAACCATTCAAGACCTGACCATCAACCACAACATTCTCTTTAAGGCCACTGAACCAATTTCCTAACCACCGGAGTACAGCCCCATCCATATCATGTGACTTAACTTTAGTTAGTATCCTTTGATGTGGAACTTTATCAAATGCTTTTTGAAAAGCTAAATAGATGAAATGTACTTTACTTTTATCATAAATGTTGATTACATCATCAACTAGATCAAAATGATTTGTCAGACATGAACGATTTCGTCGAAAACCATGTTCAGAGACTTACTTATTGGTGGTCCTCTAAATGGCTTACAGTCTTAGACCTAATGATGGTTTGCATAAGTTCACCAATTACAGACGTAAAGCTGATTGGACGATAATTTCCAGACGGTGATTTATTACCTGTTATGGAAAATGGTGTTCCATAAGCAAGCTTCCAGTCCTGTGGTACTTTTCCCGTAACAAGTGAAGAGGAAAGTCAAGGGTTTAAGTACCTAATTTTTCGCCTCTTTCATTATCCTCGGATATATCCTATCTAGGTCTACTGTTCTATCTATTGTCATTTCATTTAGTGCTGATACTATATCTTCAATATTCTATCTTCGTGCTGCAAAATGTTGTCCTCTGTTAGGAAGTCGGACATGAGCAGTAATTTCGACTGTGACTAGAAATAGGCAAAATCTATTTAAAATCTGCCATTTTTGTTGTTGTGAACCAAGTCACCATTTTCAGTTATGAATGGACCAGTTGACTGGGTGATGACTCTCCTGCTTCTAACAGACCCATAAAGTTCCTTCGGGTTTCTTTTTGCTATTTTCAGCAAGATACGCTTCATACAGACGTTTACTTTGACGTATACAAGTCTCTTAGTTTTCTCTACGTAGACTTACATAATTTACTTTATCAAGCTGGTTATTGGTGTCTCTGGCCTTCTTATGTTCTGCTCTTAGACAACAGACACTTCATGTCATCGTTCCACCATTATGGCTTTGTACTGGAAAAACACTGTCTAGTGCTCGTTGGCTCAAATGTTCCCTCCACTAACTGTGAGCGCTCTGCTCTCATCCTCCCAAGGTTACGTCCATTTCGCTTTATTTATATCGTCATCCCAAGTTTAGCTTTCAAGAGCAATGCCAAGATATTTAGAATTTGTAAGTCTAACATACGGTATCTTTTCCGCGACTCTCATGTTGACCAGCGGTACAGGCAATGTTGCAAGTCAACTCAAAAGTAATTCGCCGGTGATCACTTGTGCCAAACTTTCCTCCGACTTCAACATTGTTAACTCGATCATCATTTGTTGTTGAAACGAAATATAATATATCCTCGTCGTGTGTAAGTGTATCAGCTAATTGCATTAGGACACTATCAAGCAGATCTAGGTAAAGCCCACACCCCGAGCTACTGGAGAGAGAGTCTCCACTTAGGAAATGTTATGTTCTGGATCGTTAAAATGATTTATAGGGTTATATATTACCAACACCACCATGCACTTCCTTGCTACATTTACTCTTCCCGTTATGTATTGTCTTGATAGGCCATATTCCACTGTGTGTGTGTGTGTGTGCGTGCGTGTGTAACTACATAACTGTGCTGTACAAGGAGGGAGTTTTACGTAAAACTCTAGGGTGCCTTTCTCAAGAGCTTTCCTTTAATTCAACTTTTTAAACTTATGTACTCGAACCGCATTCACAACATCTTTACTCTGTTTATTCTGTTCTTCCATCACTCTAACACTATAGAATTTCTTCCCGTCTTGTCTAGTACGTTGCTTGCTTACTGTCATATCATCGCCTCTGGTTCAAGATGTTCAAAGCTGCAATCATGTGATCCTCTCAGTCTCCTTCCATGGTGGACATCTGCGGCCTCTAACCCCTCACAGTAACTTAGCCATCCTAATTTTCTTAGCATCTTTGATGTCTTGCTCTGGGCCTTGTCTACTACCTCTTGTGCTTAGTTTTGGCCTCATATATAATCTGAAGCTTTTGCCGAACATAACCTTTTCCACATCTTTAAATGAGGCAGTTATATTTGCCAGCAGACCAATGTATCTCCTTTACAGACCCCTTAAGGTAGGAATTGGATTGGATTCTAAAATTTAGGCTTATAAGCCAAGCACTGGAGCATCTTAGGCTATTCAGCGCAATCTTTAAGGTATAGTTCTCAAAGCAGGTTAGGCAATGTGTCGAATCCTAATTCCCTCTTACAACCAAATTCCTGCAGCTTATATCCAAATAGGTGTAATTTGTGTCAGGGCTTTCCTTTACTGTGTCTCATTCTCATTACTTTGCAAATGCTCGGTTGGATTTCATCAACCAAGTACCAGATCAACTCTGTCATTTGTCTCAGTCCCCTTGTAAGTTAATGTAATCTTTTTACCTGTTTACTTCATATCATCTTGGTATCTTCCGGAAACATATTCAAGTTTACGTCCAATTCTCCTGGTTAGCTGTTTACAAAAATCAGGAGGGGCAATGACCCAAAGACAGAACCCTGCAGCACACCATTGGTGACCAGACCCATTTCGAGAAGAATCCTCGGACATGCGTTCTCTTATTCCTGCCAAAGGAATCAGCTTCTTTCGCATTCTCCTTCGTCGTGGAGTGTCAAATGCTTTCTGGCATTCCAAATACAAACAATTCATCTAACTTTCTTCTATTGTCTAAGTAGCGCTCACTCTCTCATAAAAGTCAAGGAGGTTTATTGCACACAACCTTCTTTCTCTGAATTCATGTTGTCTTTCACATGATTAGTTTCTACTTTACAAGAAGTCATATATTTGCTCTCTGATCCCTACACCAGCATTTTGCAGCCATATTTGGTTGAGAGGTATGTATGACACTTGTTCTCTTCCATTCCATTGGCACTTTACCTTTCTCTAATGACATTTTGAACACTTCAAGTGTCTGTCAGGCGTATCTGCATACTTCATGAATACACAAGAGAAACTTCGGTGTGTTTTTATGACTTTTCAAGGTACTTTTTTTTTCAAGAGACTTTCCAAATGTGTAATTATCTACTCGTATTGCATGAGGAGGGGGTTTTGCACTCGTGGGGCCTCATATGTGAGTGTGTGTGTGTGTATGCGTGTGTATGTGTGTGTGTGTGTGTGTGTGTGTGTGTGTGTGTGTGTGTGTGTACTATTTTCGTCAGTTGCATTATAATCATTACCATCCCAAATGTCTTATGCATTTTACATATGGTGACCGGTTTCTGGATTCTGCGATTCGAGAACAAGACCATATGAGTGCGCGTTACATTCAGCAACAGTTTATTCCCTCTATATGCTAGAGATGGTACCTCTACGAAATATGGGGTATGATCCCATCTGAATCAAGAGCACAGCATTCTTGCCCTTGTCCACTTACCATATACCACATTTAGACTAATTCTAAGCCACTATAATTAGTCCCAAGTAAGAGGTACGGTTTTGGTGACATAAAACCTCTGTAAAAGACCTTATCTTTTGGTTTATAACCGACAAATATTCACAATGGGTAACTCCAGCATATAAAGGAGGTATCTAACACGACATTATGTGAAGCCATGAGAGGGAGAGGGTGGGATTATATGATAATGAGCCAGGTCTAGGCGCTACTCAGTGATGGGTTCATGTTTAATGTATCCAGCTCTCGTCTTGAACATTCCCTGGATATATAACATTCAGACAGGTTATATCTGGCATTGAGACACTACACATACACATGTATGTATAATTGTACATATATACCTACTGGTGTACAACAGAACACTTACGATTTATGCAAACAGGACCCAATGATCTGTGGCTGTTGGAATTCCTTTGTAATCATTTGCATCAAAATAATTAGGTATACACAAATACAAACATATTTGTACGTGGTACTCATTCGTGTCATTTCTAGAATCATGGAGGATCCGAAGTGTAATCATTATGTAAGACTCAACACACTTCAGATGTACCAGACTCTGGTGGAGTGTAACCACATTACGTCATTAGGCGAGATATATCTGGACTCTTGAAGTAACTGGATCATATAAGCCTTACAGTCCTACTGGTGTTTCATCCTTTACTCTCCTTTTTTTTTCCCTTTTTTCGAAACCTCTGACGCGCCATTTGACTTCTTTTGGAAATGGGAAGATGAATCAGTACCAAGGGTGAGGAGAAACCAAATACTGTGCCCATCTTAAAGAAAGGCGATGCAGAAACCACCCTAAACGACAGGTCCTAATCTGAAATACACTGGCACAGTATAGGTGATGGAAGAGATTACAAACAGTGTTTACCTAAATGGGAGGTAAAGAATTGACTTGACTTGTATAGAAAGATAAGTTTGAATATGATAGATAAGGATGGGTGAACTGCGAGGTCGAGGACTGCCAAGAAGTATTTCACCCTGTACCCGAGAACAAGGGTTTTGAAATGCTTTGAAGCTATGGAACCCTCAGTCTCTTACGAAATACCTCTTGGATACCCATCAAGCTTTCGTGGAACCCTCGGGTTCCGCTGGACCCAATCTGAATATATTGGTTATATTGGTTAGTAGAAGAGAAAACAAAATCTCAAGCTGGCTTCTAAGAATGGGTCTTGCTGGCTATGAAGAGGGGTACTACTGGCTTTTGAAGATGGGTCCTGCTGCTGGCTTATGAGGAAGGGTCCTGGTGGCTTATGAAAAGAGGCCTACTGGCTTATGAAGAGGGTTCCTGCTGGTTTATGATAAGGGGCCTTGCTGGCTTATGAAGAGGGGTTCTGGTGGTTTATGCAAAGGGGCCTCCTGGCTTATGAGGAGGGTTCCTGCCGGCTTATGAGGATGGGTCATTGTAGCTTATGAAGAGGAGTCCTTCGAAGGATCGAAAGTTTTCTTGAGAGAGAGAGAGAGAGAGAGAGAGAGAGAGAGAGAGAGAGAGAGAGAGAGAGAGAGAGAGAGAGAGAGAGAGTACAAAAGGCACGTGTTAAGATGTTCTTGTTCAACAAGGCAGAAAGCAAAAATGGAATTTTGTGAAGCCAAGTCCTCAGACCAATGTTATTCTTGGTGCACGAAAACGACTTTACCAGAGAATTTGAATCATACTTATTACTTTTCTTTGTGGATTAAGCAAACTTCACGAGGTCAGTATAGAACCCTTACTAATGGATCTTACCCTCGGAGAAACACAAAAGGTTTCCGGATTGGTCAAACGAAGCAAATGGTAAGTGATGAGAAGGAAAGGAAACAGAGAAACCAGAACAGACTAAACCGTGGTGTAGCAGATAGCGTTCCTGACAGTAAGGCAATTCACGGGCCGCCTAGGGTCGAGTGTATAGGTTCAAATCCTGGATGCAGCAGTCGGTCCACAGTCAGCCCTTAAGGGTTTTTCGATAAAATGGGTACCTGGCTCAGGATAGGAGAGAAAGAATACTTCCTATGTATTCCCCGCGTGTCGTAAGACGACTAAAGGGGGGAGGGAGCGGGGGGTCTGAAAACCCTCCCCTTCTTGCATTACAATTTCTAAAAGAAGAAACGGAGGAAAGAGCCGAGCGGGGAGTGCTCATCGTTCTCGAAGGCTCAGATTGGGGAGTCTGAATAAGTATGGATATAACCAACATGAAAAGAAGGGAGAGATAGGTAGTATGTTTGAACAAAGAAACCTGGATGTTCTGGCTCTAAGCAAAATGAAGCTCAAGAGTAAAGGGGAAGAATGGTTTGGAAAAGTCTGGAGAGTAAGGTCAGGGGTTGGTGAGAGGATAAGAGCTAAGGAAGGAGTAGCACTACTTCTGAAGCAGGGGCTGTGGGAACGTGTGATAGAGCGTAATGAAGTAAATTCTAGATTGATGTGGATAAAAAAAAAAAGTGGATGGAGAGAGATGGGTGATTATTGGTGCTCATGCACCTGGTCATGAGAAGAAAGGTCAGTAGAGGCAAGTATTTTGGGAGCAGCTGAGTGAGTGTGTCAGCAGCTTTTATGCACGAGACCGGGTATTAGTGAAGGGTGATTTATATGCGAAGGTGAGTAATGTGGCAGTCGAGGATATAATTGGTGTGTATGGGGTATTCAGTGTTGCGAATGGAAATGGTAAAGAGCCTGTGGGTTTGTGTGCTGAAAAAAAGAATGGTGATTGGGAATACCTGGTTTGAAAGGAGAGATATACACAAATACACGTATGTGAGTAAGAGAGATGGTCAAAGGGCATTATTAGATTAACTTTTAGATGTTAATGTGCTAAGGGGAACAGCTGGTGGGATGCCTGATCATTTTCTTGCGGAGACAAACGTGAAGATATGTAGAAGCTTTCAAAAAGAATTGAGAATGACGGGAAGAAGAAAATGGTGAGAATAGATGAGCTTGGAAAGGAGACTTATGTGAGGAAGTATCATGAGAGACTGAGTGTGGAATGGCAAATGGTGATAGCAAATGATGTAATGGGAGCAGGTGAGGAATGGGATGTATTTAGGGAAGCAGTGATGGCATGTGCATGAGATGCACGTAGCATGCGAAAGGTCGGAGGTGGGCAGATTAGAGAAGGTAGAGAGTGATTGCATGAAGAAGTAAAGTTGCTATTGAAAGAGAAAACAGAGTCGTTTAGACGGTTATTACATGAAAGGAGAGCAAATGTTTGTAAGATGTAAAGGAGAAAGTGGCAGAAGGTCAAGAGGAAGGTGGAGGATTTCAAAAAGAGGGCAAATGAAAGTTGGGGTAAGAGAATATCAATAAACTTTAAGACGACTAAAAGGATGATTGGGAAGGAGGTAAACAATGTACGAAAGAAAATGAACATCGGTGAATGGGGTAAAAGGGGAAGTGACAACAGGTAGTAATGGAGTGAGGAGGAGATGGGGTAAGCACTTTGAAGTACTGATAAATGTTTTTGATGACAGAGTAGCAGATGTAAGATGTTTTGTTCTGGGTGGTGTGCGAAGTGAGAAAGTCAGGGAAAGCGGTTTGGTGAAGACAGAAGAGGTGGTGAAAGCCGTGCGGAAAATGAAATGCGGCAAGGCGGCGGGAGTCGATGGCATTGCTGTTGGATTTATTAAAAATGTAGGTGACTGTGTTCTTGACTGGTTATATTCAATGTATGTACTGATAATAGTGAAGTGACTGAGTATTGGAGGAATGCACGTATATTGCAAATGTATAAAGGCAAATGGGATAAAGGAGAATGTTCAAACTACAAAGGCATAAGGGTATACCTGTTAAATTGTATGAGAGGGCATTGATTGAGAGGGTGAATGTAGGCACAGAACTCTAGATTGGGTTGGAGCAGTGTGGTTCAGAAGTGGTGGTGGATTTGTAGATCAGGTGTTTGCTTTGAAGAATGCGTGTGAGAAATACTTAGAAAAAAAGATGGATTTGTATGTGGCATTTATGGATCTGGATAAGGCATATGATAGGGTTGATAGAGATTCTTTGTGGGTCTTAAGAACATATGGTGTGGGAGGTAAGCTGCTAGAAGCAGTGAGAATTTTTTATCAAGGGTGTAAGGCGTGTGTACGAGCTGGATGAGAGGAGAGTGAATGATTCCAAGTGAAGGGCTGTCTGAGGCAAGTGTGTGCAATGTCATCGTGTTTGTTTAAATTGTTTGTAGGTGGGATGGTGAGGGAGGTGAATGCAAGTGTCTTAGAGAGAAGGAAGAGTATGCAATCTGTTGGGGATGAGAGGGTTCGAGAAGTGAGTCCTTTGTTGTTCGCCGATGATACAGCCCTAGTGGCTGATTCGAGTGAGAAACTGCAGAAGTTGGTGACAGAGTGTGGAAGTGTGCGAAGGGAAAAAGTTGAGAGCAAAGGTGAATGAAAGCAAGGTTATTAGATTAATAGGGTTGAGGGTTAAGTCAGTTGGGATCTAAGTTTGAATGGAGAAATATTGGAGAAGGTGAAGTGTTTAAGAAATCTGGGAGTGGACTTGGCAGCGAATAGAACCATGGAAGATAAAGTGGGTCATAGGGTGGGGGAGGGGGCGAAGGTTCTGGGAGCGATGAAGAATGTGTGGAAAGAGAAAACGTTATCTCGGAGAGGAAAATGTGAATGTTTGAAGGAACAGTGGTTCCAACAATGATATATGGGTGCGAGGCATGGTTTATACATAGGGTTACGCTGAGGTAAACCATAAAAAGGTTTGTGAGGCCTGTATGTGGATAAGGAGTAGTGGTTTCGGTGCATTGCACATGACAGCTAATGTATGAATAAGAGCAGATGTGGCCATTCTTCGTCTATTTCCTGGCGCTACTTTGCTGGCGCTGAGGGTGTCGATGCTGCTTCATGTGGGGCCGGGTGGCGCTGAGAATGGATGAAGGCGGGCAAACTTGAATATGTAAATGTGCATATGCATATGTACGTATATGTATATATACGTGTATGTAACTGGACGTCTTTCTTTGTCTATTTCCTGGCGCTATTTCACTAACGCGGGAAACGGCGATCAAGAGAGAGAGAGAGAGAGAGAGAGAGAGAGAGAGAGAGAGAGAGAGAGAGAGAGAGAGAGAGAGAGAGAGTCGGTATATATATATATATATATATATATATATATATATATATATATATATATATATATATATATATATATATATATATATTTTTAAGAAAAAAATATAATATAATATATATATATATATATATATATATATATATATATATATATATATATATATATATATATATATATATATAATTCTCATTATTATTTCATTATACTTTGTCGCTCTCTCCCGCGTAAGCGAGGTAGCGCAACGAAACAGATGAAAAATTGGCCCAAATCCATATACACATGTATATATATATATATATATATATATATATATATATATATATATATATATATATATATATATATAGACGTCCACGCACATACATATACATACCTATACATTTCATCGTATACATATATATACACACAGAGACATATACATATATACACACGTACATAATTCATACTTGCTGCCTTTATTCATTCCCGTCGAAATCCCGCAACACGTGAAATGACACCCCCTCCTCCCCCGCACGTGCGCGAGGTAGCCCTAGGAAAAGACAACAAAGGCCACATTCGTCCAAACTCAGTCTGTAGCTCATGTATAATGCAACGAATCCACAGCTCCGTTTCCACATCGAGACCCCACAAAACTTTCTATGGTTTACCCCAGACGCTTCACATGCCCTGGTTCCACCCACTGACAGCACGTCGACCCCGGTATACCACATCGTTCCAATTCACTCTACTCCTTGCACGCCTTTCACCCTCCTGCATGTCCGGCCCCAAACGCACAAATCTTTTTCACTCCATCCTTCCACCTCCAATTCGGTCTCCCACTTCCCCTCTTCCCTCTACCTCTGACACATATATCCTCTCTATCAATCTTTCCTCACTCATTCTCTCCATGTGACCAAACCATTTCAATACAACCTCTTCTGCTCTCAACCACACTCTTTTCGTTAGCAAACATCTCTCTTACCCTTTCATTACTTACTCGATCAAACCACCTCATACCACATATTGTCCACAAACATCTCATTTCCAACACATCCACCCTCCTCCGTATAACCTTGTCTATAGCCCACGCCTCGCAACCATATAACATTGTTCGAACCACTATTCCTTCAAACATACCATTTTTGCTTTCCGAGATAATTTTGTCGCCTTCCACACATTCTTCAACGCTCCTAGAACCTTCGCCCCCTCCCCTACACTGTGACTCACTACTGCTTCCATGGTTCCCTCCGCTGCTATATCCACTCCCAAATATCTAAAACACTTCACTTCCTCCAGTTTTTCTCCATTCATTCTTACCACCCAACTGACTTGTCCCACAACCTTACTGTACCTAATAACCTTGCTCTTATTCACATTTACTTTTAGCCGTCTTCTTTCACACACTTTACCAAACTCAGTCACAAGCTTCTGCAGTTTCTCATGTGAATCAGCCATCAGCGCTGTATCATCAGCGAAAAACAACTGACTCACTTCCCAAGCCCTCTCTTCCACAACAGACTACACACTTGCCCGTCTCTCCAAAACTCTTCCATTCAACCTCCCTAACAACCCCATCATTAAACAAATTAAACAACCATGGAGACATAGCGCATCCCTGCCGCAAAACGACTTTCACTGGAAACCAATCATTTTCCTCTCTTCCTACTCGTACACATGAGTCACATCATTATAAAAACTTTTCACTGCTTCTAGCAACTTTCCTCCCACACTATATACTCTTAATACATTACACAGATCATCTCTATCAACCCTGCCATATGCCTTCTCCAGATCCATAAATGCTACATATAAATCCATTTGCTTTTCTAAGAATTTCTCACATACATTCTTCAAAGCAAACACCTGATCCACACATCCTCTACCACTTCTAAAACCACACTGCGCTTTCCCCTCTCAATCAATACCCTCCCATATAATTTACCAGGAATACTTAACAAACCTATACCTCTGTAATCTGAGCACTCACCTTTCTCCCTTTTGCCTTTGTACAATGGCACTATGCATGCATTCCGCCAATCCTCAGGCACTTCAACATGAGCCATACATACACTGAATATCCTCACCAACCAATCAACAACAGTCACCCCATTTTCTAATAAATTCCACAGTAATACCATCCAAACCTGCTGTCTTGCCGGCTTTCATCTCTCCGCAAAGCTTTTACTACCTCTTCTCTGTTTACCAAATCATTCTCCCTAACCCTGCCACTTCGCACACCACCTCAACCAAAATACCCTATATCTGCCACTCTATCATCTAACATATTCAACAAACCTTCAAAATACTCATTCCATCTCCTTCTCACATCACCCCAACTTTGTCTTAACTCCCCATTAGCCCCCTTCACCGAAGTTCCCATTTAATCTCTTTCCTTAAGCACTTTATTTACCTCCTTCCAAAACATCTTTTTATGTTCCCTAAAATCTAATAATACTCTCTAACCCCAACTCTCATTTGCCCTCTTTTTCACCTTTTGTGCCTTTCTCTTGACCTGCGTCTTTCTTTTATACATCTTCCAATCATTTGCAGTATTCCCCTGCAAAAATCGTCCAAATGCCTCTCTCTTCTCTTTCACTAATAACCTTACTTCTTCATCCCACCACTCAATACCCTTTCTAATCTGCCCACCTCCCACGCTTATCATACCAAACTATCTCTTGCGCAAGCCATCATTGCTTCCCTAAATACATCCCATTCCTCCCTCACTCCCCTTACGACCTTTGCTCTCACCTTTTTCCATTCTACACTCAATCTCTCCTGGTACTTCCTCACACAAGTCTTCTTCTCAAGCTCACTTACTCCCACCACTCTCTTCACCACAGCATTTTCTCTTCTTTTCTGAAAACCTCCACAAATCTTCACCTTCGCCTCCACGAGACAATAATCGGACATCCTTCCAGTTACGTCTCTCAGCACATTAACATCCAAAAGTCTGTCACGCGCCTATCAATTAACATGTAATGAAATATCGCTCGCTCTCTGGCCATCTTTTCTACTTACATACGTATAGTTATGTACATCTCTTTTTTTTTAACCAGATATTCCCAATCAGCAGTCCTTTTTCAGCTCAAAAATCTACAAGCTTTTCACCATTTCCATTTACAACATTGAACACCCTATGTACACCAATAATTCCCTCAACTGCCATATTACTTACCTTTGCATTCAAATCACCCATCACTATAACCCGGTCTCCTGCATCAAAACTGCTAACACACCCACTCAGCTGCTCCCAAAATCACTTGCTTCTCATGATCATTCTTCTCATGACCAGGTGAATAGGCGCTAATAATCCCTCATATCTCTCCATCCACTTTCACTTTTACCAATATCAATCTAGAGTATACTTTCTTACACTCTATCACATACTCCCACAACTCCTGTTTCAGGAGTAGTGCTACTCCTTCCTTTGCTCTTGTCCTCTCACCAACCCCTGACTTTACTCCCAAAACATTCCCAAACCATTCTTCCCTTCTACCCTTGAGCTTCGTTTCACTCAGAGCCAAAACACCCAGGTTCCTTTCCACAAACATAGTACCTATCTCTCCTTTTTTCTCACACACATTTAGAAGCCCCAATCTGAGCCTTCGAGGAAGATGAGCACTCCCCGTGTGACTCCTTCTGTTTCCCCTTTTAGAAAGTTAAGATACTAGGAGGGGAGGGTTTCTAGCCCTCCGCTCCCGTCCCCTTTAGTCGCCTTCTACGACACGCGGGGAATGCGTGGGAAGTATTGTTTCTCCCCTATCCCAGGGATATATATATATATATATATATATATATATATATATATATATAGAGAGAGAGAGAGAGAGAGAGAGAGAGAGAGAGAGAGAGTTTTTATCGAGGTTGTAAGGCATGTGTACGGGTAGGAAGAGAGGAAAGTGATTGGTTCTTAGTGAATGTTGGTTTGCGGCAGGGGTATGTGATGTCTCCATGGTTGTTTAATTTGTTCATGGTTGGGGTTGTTAGGGAGGTGAGTGCAAGAGTTTTGGAAAGAGGGGCAAATACGCAATCTGTTGTGGATGAGAGAGCTTGGGAAGTGAGTCAGTTGTTGTTCGCTGATGATACAGAGCTGGTGGCTGATTTGGGTGAGAAACTGCAGAAGCTGGTGACTGACTTTGGTAAAGTGTGTGAAAGAAGAAAGCTGAGAGTAAATGTGAATAAGAGCAAGGTAATTAGGTACAGTAGGGTTGAGGGACAAGTCAACTGGGAGGTAAGTTTGAATGAAGAAAAACTGGAGGAAGTGAAATGTTTTAGATATCTGGGAGTGGATTTGGCAGCAGATGGAACCATGGAAGCGGAAGTGAACCATAGGGTAGGGGAGGGGGCGAAAGTTCTGGGAGCGGTTAAAAATGTGTGGAAGGCGAGGACGTTATCTTGGAAAGCAAAAATGGGTATGTTTGAGGGAATAGTGATTCCAACGATGTTATATGGATGCGAGGCGTGGGTATAGATAGAGTTGTGCGGAGGAGGGTGGGTGTGTTGGAAATGAGATGTTTGAGGACAATATGTGGTGTGAGGTGGTTTGATCAAGTAAGTAATGAAAGGGTAAGAGAGATGTGTGGAAATAAAAAGAGCGTGGTTGAGAGAGCAGAAGAGGGTGTTTTGAAATGGTTTGGGCACATGGAGAGAATGTGTGAGGAAAGATTGACCAAGAGGATATATGTGTCAGATGTGGAAGGAACGAGAAGTGTGAGACCAAAGTGGAGGTGGAAAGATAGAGTGAAAAAGATTTTGAGTGATCGAGGCCTGAACACGCAGGAGGGTAAAAGGCGTGCAAGGAATAGAGTGAATTGGAACGATGTGGTATACCGGGGTCGGCGTGCTGTCAATGGAAAGTTTTGTAGGGCCTGGATGTGGAAAGGGAGCTGTGGTTTTCGTGCATTAAACATGAGAGCTAGAGACTGAGTGTGAACGAATGTGTCCTTTCTTGTCTTTTCCTAGCGATACCTCGTGCACATGCGGGGAGAGGGGGTTGTCAGTCATGTGTGGCGGGGTGGCGACGGGAATGAATTTGGGCAGACTATGAATTATGTATATATATATATATATATATATATATATATATATATATATATATATATATATATATATATATATATTTTTTTTTTTTTTCATACTATTCGCTATTTCCCGCGATAGCGAGGTAGCGTTAAGAACAGAGGACTGGGCCTTTGAGGGAATATCCTCACCTGGACCTCTTCTCTGTTCCTTCTTTTGGAAAAAAAAAAAAAAAAAAAAACGAGAGGGGAGGATTTCCAGCCCCCCGCTCACTTCCCTTTTAGTCGCCTTCTACGACACGCAGGGAATACGTGGGAAGTATTCTTTCTCCCCTATCCCCAGGGAATATATATATATATATATATATATATATATATATATATATATATGTGAAGCGTCTGGGGTAAACCATGGAAAGCTGTGTAGGTACGTATATTTGCGTGTGTGGACGTATGTATATACATGTGTATGGGGGTGGGTTGGGCCATTTCTTTCGTCTGTTTCCTTGCGCTACCTCGCAAACGCGGGAGACAGCGACAAAGCAAAAAAAAAAAAAAAATATATATATATATATATATATATATATATATATATATATATATATAATATATATATATATATATGTCTGTGCGTGCATATATATGTATACGTTGAGATGTATACGTATGTATATAAGCGTGTGTGGGCGTGTATGTATATACACGTGGATGTTTCCTTGCGCTACCTCGCTAACGAGGTAGAAAGCGACAAAGTATAATATATATATATATATATATATATATATATATATATATATATATATATATATATATATATATATATATATATACAATATATATATATATATATATATACATATATATTATATATTTCCAGAATAAAAAGATGTTCTGGAAGGAGGTAAATAAAGTGCGTAAGACAAGGGAGCAAATGGGAACTTCAGTGAAGGGCGCAAATGGGGAGGTGATAACAAGTAGTGGTGATGTGAGAAGGAGATGGAGTGAGTATTTTGAAGGTTTGTTGAATGTGTTTGATGATAGAGTGGCAGATATAGGGTGTTTTGGTCGAGGTGGTGTGCAAAGTGAGAGGGTTAGGGAAAATGATTTGGTAAACAGAGAAGAGGTAGTGAAAGCTTTGCGGAAGATGAAAGCCGGCAAGGCAGCAGGTTTGGATGGTGTTGCAGTGGAATTTATTAAAAAAGGGGATGACTGTATTGTTGACTGGTTGGTAAGGTTATTTAATGTATGTATGACTCATGGTGAGGTGCCTGAGGATTGGCGGAATGCGTGCATAGTGCCATTGTACAAAGGCAAAGGGGATAAGAGTGAGTGCTCAAATTACAGAGGTATAAGTTTGTTGAGTATTCCTGGTAAATTATATGGGAGGGTATTGATTGAGAGGGTGAAGGCATGTACAGAGCATCAGATTGGGGAAGAGCAGTGTGGTTTCAGAAGTGGTAGAGGATGTGTGGATCAGGTGTTTGCTTTGAAGAATGTATGTGAGAAATACTTAGAAAAGCAAATGGATTTGTATGTAGCATTTATGGATCTGGAGAAGGCATATGATAGAGTTGATAGAGATGCTCTGTGGAAGGTATTAAGAATATATGGTGTGGGAGGTAAGTTGTTAGAAGCAGTGAAAAGTTTTTATCGAGGATGTAAGGCATGTGTACGTGTAGGAAGAGAGGAAAGTGATTGGTTCTCAGTGAATGTAGGTTTGCGGCAGGGGTGTGTGATGTCTCCATGGTTGTTTAAATTTGTTTATGGATGGGGTTGTTAGGGAGGTAAATGCAAGAGTTTTGGAAAGAGGGGCAAATACGCAATCTGTTGTGGATGAGAGAGCTTGGGAAGTGAGTCAGTTGTTGTTCGCTGATGATACAGAGCTGGTGGCTGATTTGGGTGAGAAACTGCAGAAGCTGGTGACTGACTTTGGTAAAGTGTGTGAAAGAAGAAAGCTGAGAGTAAATGTGAATAAGAGCAAGGTAATTAGGTACAGTAGGGTTGAGGGACAAGTCAACTGGGAGGTAAGTTTGAATGAAGAAAAACTGGAGGAAGTGAAATGTTTTAGATATCTGGGAGTGGATTTGGCAGCAGATGGAACCATGGAAGCGGAAGTGAACCATAGGGTAGGGGAGGGGGCGAAAGTTCTGGGAGCGGTTAAAAATGTGTGGAAGGCGAGGACGTTATCTTGGAAAGCAAAAATGGGTATGTTTGAGGGAATAGTGATTCCAACGATGTTATATGGATGCGAGGCGTGGGTATAGATAGAGTTGTGCGGAGGAGGGTGGGTGTGTTGGAAATGAGATGTTTGAGGACAATATGTGGTGTGAGGTGGTTTGATCAAGTAAGTAATGAAAGGGTAAGAGAGATGTGTGGAAATAAAAAGAGCGTGGTTGAGAGAGCAGAAGAGGGTGTTTTGAAATGGTTTGGGCACATGGAGAGAATGTGTGAGGAAAGATTGACCAAGAGGATATATGTGTCAGATGTGGAAGGAACGAGAAGTGTGAGACCAAAGTGGAGGTGGAAAGATAGAGTGAAAAAGATTTTGAGTGATCGAGGCCTGAACACGCAGGAGGGTAAAAGGCGTGCAAGGAATAGAGTGAATTGGAACGATGTGGTATACCGGGGTCGGCGTGCTGTCAATGGAAAGTTTTGTAGGGCCTGGATGTGGAAAGGGAGCTGTGGTTTTCGTGCATTAAACATGAGAGCTAGAGACTGAGTGTGAACGAATGTGTCCTTTCTTGTCTTTTCCTAGCGATACCTCGTGCACATGCGGGGAGAGGGGGTTGTCAGTCATGTGTGGCGGGGTGGCGACGGGAATGAATTTGGGCAGACTATGAATTATGTATATATATATATATATATATATATATATATATATATATATATATATATATATATATATATATATATTTTTTTTTTTTTTCATACTATTCGCTATTTCCCGCGATAGCGAGGTAGCGTTAAGAACAGAGGACTGGGCCTTTGAGGGAATATCCTCACCTGGACCTCTTCTCTGTTCCTTCTTTTGGAAAAAAAAAAAAAAAAAAAAACGAGAGGGGAGGATTTCCAGCCCCCCGCTCACTTCCCTTTTAGTCGCCTTCTACGACACGCAGGGAATACGTGGGAAGTATTCTTTCTCCCCTATCCCCAGGGAATATATATATATATATATATATATATATATATATATATATATATATGTGAAGCGTCTGGGGTAAACCATGGAAAGCTGTGTAGGTACGTATATTTGCGTGTGTGGACGTATGTATATACATGTGTATGGGGGTGGGTTGGGCCATTTCTTTCGTCTGTTTCCTTGCGCTACCTCGCAAACGCGGGAGACAGCGACAAAGCAAAAAAAAAAAAAAAAATATATATATATATATATATATATATATATATATATATATATATATATATATATATATATATGTCTGTGCGTGCATATATATGTATACGTTGAGATGTATACGTATGTATATAAGCGTGTGTGGGCGTGTATGTATATACACGTGGATGTTTCCTTGCGCTACCTCGCTAACGAGGTAGAAAGCGACAAAGTATAATATATATATATATATATATATATATATATATATATATATATATATATATATATATATATATATATATATATATACATATATATATATATATATATATATACATATATATATATATATTTCCAGAATAAAAAGATGTTCTGGAAGGAGGTAAATAAAGTGCGTAAGACAAGGGAGCAAATGGGAACTTCAGTGAAGGGCGCAAATGGGGAGGTGATAACAAGTAGTGGTGATGTGAGAAGGAGATGGAGTGAGTATTTTGAAGGTTTGTTGAATGTGTTTGATGATAGAGTGGCAGATATAGGGTGTTTTGGTCGAGGTGGTGTGCAAAGTGAGAGGGTTAGGGAAAATGATTTGGTAAACAGAGAAGAGGTAGTGAAAGCTTTGCGGAAGATGAAAGCCGGCAAGGCAGCAGGTTTGGATGGTGTTGCAGTGGAATTTATTAAAAAAGGGGATGACTGTATTGTTGACTGGTTGGTAAGGTTATTTAATGTATGTATGACTCATGGTGAGGTGCCTGAGGATTGGCGGAATGCGTGCATAGTGCCATTGTACAAAGGCAAAGGGGATAAGAGTGAGTGCTCAAATTACAGAGGTATAAGTTTGTTGAGTATTCCTGGTAAATTATATGGGAGGGTATTGATTGAGAGGGTGAAGGCATGTACAGAGCATCAGATTGGGGAAGAGCAGTGTGGTTTCAGAAGTGGTAGAGGATGTGTGGATCAGGTGTTTGCTTTGAAGAATGTATGTGAGAAATACTTAGAAAAGCAAATGGATTTGTATGTAGCATTTATGGATCTGGAGAAGGCATATGATAGAGTTGATAGAGATGCTCTGTGGAAGGTATTAAGAATATATGGTGTGGGAGGAAAGTTGTTAGAAGCAGTGAAAAGTTTTTATCGAGGATGTAAGGCATGTGTACGTGTAGGAAGAGAGGAAAGTGATTGGTTCTCAGTGAATGTAGGTTTGCGGCAGGGGTGTGTGATGTCTCCATGGTTGTTTAAATTTGTTTATGGATGGGGTTGTTAGGGAGGTAAATGCAAGAGTTTTGGAAAGAGGGGCAAGTATGAAGTCTGTTGGGGATGAGAGAGCTTGGGAAGTGAGTCAGTTGTTGTTCGCTGATGATACAGCGCTGGTGGCTGATTCATGTGAGAAACTGCAGAAGCTGGTGACTGAGTTTAGTAAAGTGTGTGGAAGAAGAAAGTTAAGAGTAAATGTGAATAAGAGCAAGGTTATTAGGTACAGTAGGGTTGAGGGTCAAGTCAATTGGGAGGTGAGTTTGAATGGAGAAAAGCTGGAGGAAGTGAAGTGTTTTAGATATCTGGGAGTGGATCTGGCAGCGGATGGAACCATGGAAGCGGAAGTGGATCATAGGGTGGGGGAGGGGGCGAAAATTCTGGGAGCATTGAAGAATGTGTGGAAGTCGAGAACATTATCTCGGAAAGCAAAAATGGGTATGTTTGAAGGAATAGTGGTTCCAACAATGTTGTATGGTTGCGAGACGTGGGCTATGGATAGAGTTGTGCGCAGGAGGATGGATGTGCTGGAAATGAGATGTTTGAGTACAATGTTTGGTGTGAGGTGGTTTGATCGAGTGAGTAACGTAAGGGTAAGAGAGATGTGTGGAAATAAAAAGAGCGTGGTTGAGAGAGCAGAAGAGGGTGTTTTGAAGTGGTTTGGGCACATGGAGAGAATGAGTGAGGAAAGATTGACCAAGAGGATATATGTGTCGGAGGTGGAGGGAACGAGGAGAAGAGGGAGACCAAATTGGAGGTGGAAAGATGGAGTGAAAAAGATTTTGTGTGATCGGGGCCTGAACATGCAGGAGGGTGAAAGGAGGGCAAGGAATAGAGTGAATTGGAGCGATGTGGTATACCGGGGTTGACGAGCTGTCAGTGGATTGAATCAGGGCATGTGAAGCGTCTGGGGTAAACCATGGAAAGCTGTGTAGGTATGTATATTTGCGTGTGTGGACGTATGTATATACATGTGTATGGGGGGGGGAGGTTGGGCCATTTCTTTCGTCTGTTTCCTTGCGCTACCTCGCAAACGCGGGAGACAGCGACAAAGTATATAAAAAAAAAAAAAAATAATATATATATATATATATATATATATATATATATATATATATATATATATATATATATATATTTTTTTTTTTTTTTCTTTTTTTTTTGCCGCTGTCTCCCGCGTTTGCGAGGTAGCGCAAGGAAACAGACGAAAGAAATGGCCCAACCCACCCCCATACACATGTATATACATACGTCCACACACGCAAAATATACATACCTACACAGCTTTCCATGGTTTACCCCAGACGCTTCACATGCCTTGATTCAATCCACTGACAGCACGTCAACCCCGGTATACCACATCGCTCCAATTCACTCTATTCCTTGCCCTCCTTTCACCCTCCTGCATGTTCAGGCCCCGATCACACAAAATCTTTTTCACTCCATCTTTCCACCTCCAATTTGGTCTCCCTCTTCTCCTCGTTCCCTCCACCTCCGACACATATATTCTCTTGGTCAATCTTTCCTCACTCATTCTCTCCATGTGCCAAAACCATTTCAAAACACCCTCTTCTGCTCTCTCAACCACGCTCTTTTTATTCCACACATCTCTCCTACCCTTACGTTACTCACTCGATCAAACCACCTCACACCACATATTGTCCTCAAACATCTCATTTCCAGCACATCCATCCTCCTGCGCACAACTCTATCCATAGCCCACGTCTCGCAACCATACAACATTGTTGGAACCACTATTCCTTCAAACATACCCATTTTTGCTTTCCGAGATAATGTTCTCGACTTCCACACATTCTTCAAGGCTCCCAGAATTTTCGCCCCCTCCCCCACCCTATGATCCACTTCCGCTTCCATGGTTCCATCCGCTGCCTGATCCACTCCCAGATATCTAAAACACTTCACTTCCTCCAGTTTTTCTCCATTCAAACTCATCTCCCAATTGACTTGACCCTCAACCCTACTGTACCTAATAACCTTGCTCTTATTCACATTTACTCTTAACTTTCTTCTTCCACACACTTTACCAAACTCAGTCACCAGCTTCTGCAGTTTCTCACATGAATCAGCCACCAGCGCTGTATCATCAGCGAACAACAACTGACTCACTTCCCAAGCTCTCTCATCCCCAACAGACTTCATACTTGCCCCTCTTTCCAAAACTCTTGCATTTACCTCCCTAACAACCCCATCCATAAACAAATTTAAACAACCATGGAGACATCACACACCCCTGCCGCAAACCTACATTCACTGAGAACCAATCACTTTCCTCTCTTCCTACACGTACACATGCCTTACATCCTCGATAAAAACTTTTCACTGCTTCTAACAACTTTCCTCCCACACCATATATTCTTAATACCTTCCACAGAGCATCTCTATCAACTCTATCATATGCCTTCTCCAGATCCATAAATGCTACATACAAATCCATTTGCTTTTCTAAGTATTTCTCACATACATTCTTCAAAGCAAACACCTGATCCACACATCCTCTACCACTTCTGAAACCACACTGCTCTTCCCCAATCTGATGCTCTGTACATGCCTTCACCCTCTCAATCAATACCCTCCCATATAATTTACCAGGAATACTCAACAAACTTATACCTCTGTAATTTGAGCACTCACTCTTATCCCCTTTGCCTTTGTACAATGGCACTATGCACGCATTCCGCCAATCCTCAGGCACCTTACCATGAGTCATACATACATTAAATAACCTTACCAACCAGTCAACAATACAGTCACCCCCTTTTTTAATAAATTCCACTGCAATACCATCCAAACCTGCTGCCTTGCCGGCTTTCATCTTCCGCAAAGCTTTTACTACCTTTTCTCTGTTTACCAACTCATTTTCCCTAACCCTCGCACTTTGCACACCACCTCGACCAAAACACCCTATATCTGCCACTCTATCATTAAACACATTCAACAAACCTTCAAAATACTCACTCCATCTCCTTCTCACATCACCACTACATGTTATCACCTCATCATTTGCGCCCTTCACTGAAGTTCCCATTTGCTCTCTTGTCTTACGCACTTTATTTACCTCCTTCCAGAACATCTTTTTATTCTCCCTAAAATTTAATGATACTCTCTCACCCCAACTCTCATTTGCCCTTTTTTTTCACCTCTTGCACCTTTCTCTTGACCTCCTGTCTCTTTCTTTTATACGTCTCCCACACAATTTCATTTTTTCCCTGCAAAAATCGTCGAAATGCCTCTCTCTTCTCT
Source organism: Panulirus ornatus (assembly GCF_036320965.1). NCBI lineage: Eukaryota > Metazoa > Arthropoda > Malacostraca > Decapoda > Palinuridae > Panulirus > Panulirus ornatus. The sequence continues at coordinate 5,591,098 of NC_092256.1, read as the reverse complement.
TTCACTAATACTCTTACTTCTTCATCCCACCACTCACTACCCTTTCTAATCAACCCACCTCCCACTCTTCTCATGCCACAAGCATCTTTTGCGCAATCCATCACTGATTCCCTAAATACATCCCATTCCTCCCCCACTCCCCTTACTTCCATTGTTCTCACCTTTTTCCATTCTGTACTCAGTCTCTCCTGGTACTTCCTCACACAAGTCTCCTTCCTAAGCTCACTTACTCTCACCATCCTCTTCACCCCAACATTCACTCTTCTTACAAATCTTCACCTTAGCCTCCACAAGATAATGATCAGACATCCCTCCAGTTGCACCTCTCAGCACATTAACATCCAAAAGTCTCTCTTTCGCGCGCCTGTCAATTAACACGTAATCCAATAACGCTCTCTGGCCATCTCTCCTACTTACATAAGTATACTTATGTATATCTCGCTTTTAAACCAGGTATTCCCAATCATCAGTCCTTTTTCAGCACATAAATCTACAAGCTCTTCACCATTTCCATTTACAACACTGAACACCCCATGTATACCAATTATTCCCTCAACTGCCACATTACTCACCTTTGCATTCAAATCAACCAACACTATAATCCGGTCTCGTGCATCAAAACCACTAATACACTCATTCAGCTGCTCCCAAAACACTTGCCTTTCATGATCTTTCTTCTCATGCCCAGGTGCATATGCACCAATAATCACCAATCTCTCTCCATCAACTTTCAGTTTTACCCATATTAATCGAGAATTTACTTTCTTACATTCTATCACATACTTCCACAACTCCTGTTTCAGGAGTACTGCTACTCCTTCCCTTGCTCTTGTCCTCTCACTAACCGCTGACTTTAATCCCAAGACATTCCCAAACCACTCTTCCCCTTTACCCTTGAGCTTCGTTTCACTCAGAGCCAAAACATCCAGGTTCCTTTCCTCAAACATACTACCTATCTCTCCTTTTTTCACATCTTGGTTACATCCACACACATTTAGACACCCCAGTCTGAGCCTTCGAGGAGGATGAGCACTCCCCGCGTGACTCCTTCTTCTGTTTCCCGTTCTAGAAAGTTAAAAATACAAGGAGGGGAGGATTTCTGGCCCCCCGCTCCCGTCCCTTCTAGTCGCTTTCTACGACACGCGAGGAATGCGTGGGAAGTATTCTTTCACCCCTATCCCCAGGGATAATATACATATATATATATATATATATATATATATATATATACACATACACACACATACACACACACACGCACATATACACACACACACACATACATATATATACATGTGAAAAATGTAAGAAACAATTTAGAAAACTGAAACTTCTAGCTTGAAATGAAATGAAAAAATGAATGTCACATAATGGTTCAACCTCTGGCTATGGAAAGGAAATGTTTAATCTATTTACACAAACGTCAATAGTAGTTCTCATCAATTTAACCACTGTATCAATAAGCTTCAATATATATATATATATATATATATATATATATATATATATATATACTTAGAAAAGCAAATGGATTTGTATGTAGCATTTATGGATCTGGAGAAGGCATATGATAGAGTTCATAGAGATGCTCTGTGGAAGGTATTAAGAATATATGGTGTGGGAGGCAAGTTGTTAGAAGCAGTGAAAAGTTTTTATCGAGGATGTAAGGCATGTGTACGTGTAGGAAGAGAGGAAAGTGATTGGTTCTCAGTGAATGTAGGTTTGCGGCAGGGGTGTGTGATGTCTCCATGGTTGTTTAATTTGTTTATGGATGGGGTTGTTAGGGAGGTAAATGCAAGAGTCTTGGAAAGAGGGGCAAGTATGAAGTCTGTTGGGGATGAGAGACCTTGGGAAGTGAGTCAGTTGTTGTTCGCTGATGATACAGCGCTGGTGGCGGATTCATGTGAGAAACTGCAGAAGCTGGTGACGGAGTTTGGTAAAGTGTGTGGAAGAAGAAAGTTAAGAGTAAATGTGAATAAGAGCAAGGTTATTAGGTACAGTAGGGTTGAGGGTCAAGTCAATTGGGAGGTGAGTTTGAATGGAGAAAAACTGGAGGAAGTGAAGTGTTTTAGATATCTGGGAGTGGATCTGTCAGCGGATGGAACCATGGAAGCGGAAGTGGATCATAGGGTGGGGGAGGGGGCGAAAATTTTGGGAGCCTTGAAAAATGTGTGGAAGTCGAGAACATTATCTCGGAAAGCAAAAATGGGTATGTTTGAAGGAATAGTGGTTCCAACAATGTTGTATGGTTGCGAGGCGTGGGCTATGGATAGAGTTGTGCGCAGGAGGATGGAGGTGCTGGAAATGAGATGTTTGAGGACAATGTGTGGTGTGAGGTGGTTTGATCGAGTAAGTAACGTAAGGGTAAGAGAGATGTGTGGAAATAAAAAGAGCGTGGTTGAGAGAGCAGAAGAGGTTGTTTTGAAATGGTTTGGGCACATGGAGAGAATGAGTGAGGAAAGATTGACCAAGAGGATATATGTGTCGGAGGTGGAGGGAACGAGGAGAAGAGGGAGACCAAATTGGAGGTGGAAAGATGGAGTGAAAAGGATTTTGTGTGATCGGGGCCTGAACATGCAGGAGGGTGAAAGGAGGGCAAGGAATAGAGTGAATTGGAGCGATGTGGTATACAGGGGTTGACGTGCTGTCAGTGGATTGAATCAAGGTATGTGAAGCGTCCGGGGTAAACCATGGAAAGCTGTGTAGGTATGTATATTTGCGTGTGTGGACGTGTGTATGTACATGTGTATGGGGGGGTTGGGCCATTTCTTTCGTCTGTTTCCTTGCGCTACCTCGCAACCGCGGGAGACAGCGACGAGGTATAAAAAAAAAAAATATATATATATATATATATATATATATATATATATATATATATATATATATATATATGAATAAGTAAGAGACTTCTTCCATGGTTAGAAGATGACCTAAGTGTGAGAGCATAAAGGACGCATGTTATGTTATTAGCCTTCTTGAAATGGGTTGAGGCCACCACCAGCGACGTGCCCGAGGGATCTTTCGTGGTACTAATGATCTCTTGATCTGTGTGAATGACCTGCTAAAATGGTTGGACTCCTACTTGGATATGTTTCAAGAAGAAGCTAAGTTCTTGAAAGTTTAAAACGAAGAGGACAGCATAAAATTACAAGGGGACCTTGACAATATCCAAGTTTGATCTGATAAATGGTGGATGAGATTCAGACCAAATAAATATAGGTAAGATAATGATAATGGGACACCTTTAAAGATGACCTCAACGAGAATATCATACAGTAGAAAATATACTTTAAGAATCTGTAAGAGAGAGGGACTTGGGAATTGGCATTATCCCTAACGTGTTACTACAGTTCCTCAGGAGATAAACTTTCTTCTGTTAAATACTACAACAGCATTCAAGTATACTGATAAGTAAATATTCAGCAAGCTCACAGGAATAAAACTAGAAATTACGTCTTACATTTGGTCACCGCACATAAGGAAGTATAAAGAACGAAGAGAATAGGTCCAGAGGAGGACAACAAAGACAGTAAGTAAATTAAGAGAGTTCAGTAACAGGGAAGAGCTAGACTTAACTTTGTCAAACATGGAAGAGAAAAAAGTGAGGGTTGAACTGATCACAACCTCTAAGTTCTTAAAACCACCTCGATGATGAAGACAGTGGAAACTTCTTCGAAAGATGCAAGTACAGAACAACCAGAAGCCAAAACAGTGAATAAAGCAAAAAACGTGTAAGAAGAGAAGTACATAAACATCTTTATATAACAAAAGTGATGTAAGAACGGAGTAAGGTGATTTATGAATCAGAGAATGTGTGAAGCAATTATAACTCTAAGAGAATGTATGCCAGTAGAAGGGGCCCCACGAGTGTAGAACTTCCTTCCTGTAGAGTACAAATGAGTATTTACAAACATATACACATGTCAGCTTCAACGTCCTTCTTACAAACAGAATCCTGAAGCCTATACCCTGCTATATAATAAGTTATTTTCTAGCAGGAAATAAGTTTTCTAGGTTGTGTGTGTAATAGGGACTTGGTTGTTGACGTCGTTTCTATCCTGTCGCCAGAGTCCCACATTAGGGTAATGGTGAGGGAACACACTGTAATCTGATAATTAGAATAGTTCTCATGATTATGAATGGAAAATATCTGGCAGGCTGTTCACATCCCACATACGGCCAAAACTAGAATATGTGTGTCAGGTTTGGGCATCGCGATTAAAGAAGCGTAAAGAGCTAATAGAGAAGGTCCAGAGGACGGCAACAAAGATGCACGAGAGCTAAATTCAAGGGAGAGGCTGAAGGCTGTAAATTTGCCTGTCTTGCAAGTGAGAGGAATGAGGGATGACCTGACCACAACCATTAGGTTTTAAAACACATAGATGATGTGGACAAAGTTCAGTTTTTCGAGAGATGTAGGATAGAACAACCAGAGGACATAACATGATTTTAAGAAAGAAACTTGTTAAAAAGGATATAAAGGAGTACTTTCATAGTATAATAGTGGTCGTGGAATAGAAATTAATGAGCGAGGATAGTGTTAATACACACAGCATACTTAATCTAAGAGCTTGTATGCATTGGTACTAGAAAATGTTCAAGAGATTGAACCCCACGAGAGCAGAACTCCCCCCTCGTATAGTTACTACAACCAGGTAAATTATATCGAAAAGTTTTCCGACACTGAGTTGCATGCGCAACATATCATCTCTCGGATACTTGTCCTGCCTCTGTGCCAGACACACAGCATACAGAAAGAAAGCACTCTTCCATAGTGTAACAAGTTAACATGTAATATCGACTGATCAATTTTCTAAATCTCTCTACCGTCACGTAATGAAATGTGACGCCTCAACACCGTAGACTTCCGAATATATTTCATTTTCTATTTATGTTAGCTGGGACGGCACGGACAGCTGAATGCCCTCGTCAAGGCCATCTCATAAACCCTTTATATATATATATATATATATATATATATATATATATATATATATATATATATATATATATATATATATTTCTTTCTTTCAAACTATTCGCCATTTCCCGCGTTAGCAAGGCAGCGCTAAGAACAGAGGACTGGGCCTCTGCGGGAATATCCTCACCTGGCCTCGTTCTCTGTTCCTTCTTTTGGAAAAAAAAAAAAACGAGAGGGGAGGATTTCCAGCCCCCCGCTCCCTCCCCTTTTAGTCGCCTTCTACGACACGCAGGGAATACGTGGGAAGTATTCCTTCTACCCTATCCCTAGATATATACTTTTTTATTTACTTATTATACTTTGTCGCTGTCTCCCGCGTTAGCGAGGTAGCGCAAGGAAACAGACGAAAGAATGGCCCAATCCACCCACATACACATGTATATACATACACGTCCACACATGCACATACACATACCTATACATTTCAACGTATACATATATATACATACAAAGACATATACATATATACATATATACATGATTCATACTTACTGCCATTATTCATTCCCGTCGCCACCACGCCACACATGAAATGACACCCCCCTCCCCCGCACGCGCGCGAGGTAGCGCTAGGAAAAGACAACAAAGGCCACATTCGTTCACATTCAGTCTCTAGCTGTCATGTATAATGCAACGAAACCACAGCTTCCTTTCCACACCCAGGCCCCACAATTTTGCGCGTGATCAAGTATATTCCTATGTGTCCACGGGAAAATGAAACACGATAAGTTCCCAAGTGCACTTTCGTGTAACAATCACATCATCAGGAGAGACACAAGAGAGAAATATAACAGTCAGTTGATATACAACGAAGAGACGAAAGTGCACTTGTGAACTTATCGTGTTTTATTTTCCCCGTGGACTCAAAGGATTGGCGGAATGCTTGCATAGTGCCATTGTACAAAGGCAAAGGGGATAAAAGTGAGCGCTCAAATTACAGAGGTATAAGTTTATTGAGTATTCCTGGAAAATTATTTGGGAGGGTATTGATTGAAAGGGTGAATGCATGTACAGAACATCAGATTGGGGAAGAGCAGTGTGGTTTCAGAAGTGGTAGAGGATGTGTGGATCAGGTGTTTGCTTCGAACAATGTATGTGGGAAATACTTATAAAAGCAAATGGATTTCTATATAGCATCTATGGATCTGGAGAAGGCTTATGATAGAGTTAATAGAGGTGCTCTGTGAAAGGTATTAAGAATATATGGTGTGGGAGGCAAGTTGTTAGAAGCAGTGAAAAGTTTTTATCGAGGATGCAAGGTATGTGTACGTGTAGGAAGAGAGGAAAGTGATTGGTTCTCAGTGAATGTTGGTTTGCAGCAGGGGTGTGTGATGTCTCCATGGTTGTTTAATTTGTTTATGGATGGGGTTGTTAGGGAGGTGAATGCAAGAGTTTTGGAAAGAGGGGCAAGTATGCAGTCTGTTGTGGATGAGAGAGCTTGGGAAGTGAGTCAGTTGTTCGCTGATGATACAGCGCTGGTGGCTGATTCGTGTGAGAAACTGCAGAAGCTGGTGACTGAGTTTGGTAAAGTGTGTGAAAGAAGAAAGCTGAGAGTATATGTGAATAAGAGCAAGGTTATTGGGTACAATAGGGTTGAGGGTCAAGTCAATTGGAAGGTAAGTTTGAATGGAGAAAAACTGTAGGAAGCGAAGTGTTTTAGATATCTGGGAGTGGATTTGGCAGCGGATGGAACCATGGAAGCGGAAGTGAATCATAGGGTGGGGGAGGAGGCGAAAGTTCCGGGAGCGTTGGAAAATGTGTGGAAGTCGAGAACATTATCTCGGAAAGCAAAAAATGGGTATGTTTGAAGGAATAGTGGTTCCAACAATGTTATATGGTTGCGAGGCGTGGGCTATAGATAGAGTTGTGCGGAGGAAGGTGGATGTGCTGGAAATGAGATGTTTTAGGACAATATGTGGTGTGAGGTGGTTTGATCGAGTAAGTATTAATAGGGTAAGAGAGATGTGTGTTAACAAAAAGAGTGTGGTTGAGAGAGTAGAAAAGGGTGCTTTGAAATGGTTTGGTCACATGGAGAGAATGAGTGAGGAAAGATTGACCAAGAGGATATATGTGTCAGAGGTGGAGGGAACGAGGAGAAGTGGGAGACCAAATTGGAGGTGGAAAGATGGAGTGAAAAAGATTTTGAGTGATCGGGGCCTGAACATGCAGGAGGGTGAAAGGCTTGCAAGGAATAGAGTGAACTGGAACGATGTGGTATACCGGGGTTGACGTGCTGTGAATGGATTGAACCAGGGCATGTGAAGCGTCTGGGGTAAACCATGGAAAGTTCTGTGGGGCCTAGATGTGGAAAGGGAGTTGTGGTTTCGGTGCATTAATACATGACAGCTAGAGAGTGAGTGTGAACGAGTAGGGCCTTTGTTGTCTTTTCCTAGCAGTACCTCGCACACATGAGGGGGGAGGGGGTTGTTATTCCATGTGTGGCGAGGTGGCGATGGGAATAAATAAAGGCAGACAGTATGAATTATGTACATGTGTATATATGTATATGTCTGTGTGTGTATATATATGTATACATTGAGATGTATAGGTATGTATATTTGCGTGTTTGGACGTGTATGTATATACATGTGTATGTGGGTGGGTTGGGCCATTCTTTCGTCTGTTTCCTTGCGCTACCTCGCTAACGCGGTAGACAGCAACAAAGGAAAATAGAAAAAAAAAAAAAAAAATATATATATATATATATATATATATATATATATATATATATATATACATATATATACATTGGAAAGGATCACAGTTTTGCGCATGGACTCCTAGGAATGAATATATATATATATATATATATATATATATATATATATATATATATATATATATATATATATATATATCTTCTTTCATACTATTCGCCATTTCCCGCATTAGCGAGGTAGCGTTGAGAACAGAGGACTAGGCCCTTGAGGGAATATCCTCACCTGGGCCCCTTCTCTGTTCCCTCTTTTGGAAAATTAAAAAAAAAAAAAAAAAGTGAGAGGGGAGGATTTCCAGCCCCCCGCTCCCTCCCCTTTTAGTCGCCTTCTACGACACGCAGGGAATACGTGGGAAGTATTCTTTCACCCCTACCCCCAGGGATATATATATATATATATATATATATATATATATATATATATATATATATATATATATATATATATATATATATATTCATACTATTCGCCATCTCATGCGTCAGCGAGCTAACGTTAAGAACAGAGGACTGAGCCTTTGAGGGAAATCCTCACTTGGCCCCTTTATCTGTTCCTTCTTTTGGAAAATGAAAAGCGAGAGGGAAGGATTTCCAGCTCCCCGCTCCCTGCCTTTAGTCACCTTGTACGACTTGCAGGGAATACGTGGGAAGTATTCTTTCTCCCCTGTCCCCAGGATAATATATATATATATATATATATATATATATATATATATATATATATATGTTTACCAAATGGCGTCCTAGCTTCGTCTCTTCGATATATATCAACTGACTGTGATATTTTTCTCTTGTGTCTCCCCTGATGATGTGATTATTACACGAAAGTGCTTGGGAACTTTTCGTGTTTCATTTTCCCCGTGGACTCATAGGAATATGTGTTGTGTGTGTGTGTGTGTGTGTGTGTGTGTGTGTGTGTGTGTGTGTGTGTGTGTGTGTGTGTGTGTGTAGCGGAAAAACAAAGAAATAACAGTTCATTAATAACTAAAAGAGAAATAAACGCGCATAAGATAGATATCAAAGACAAAAGTTAGTGTAAAATGTAAAATACAGAAGAGAACAATAAATAAGCAGAGAGAATGGGAACTGAAAGAAAACGACAAGAAGGTTGAGTGAGATGTTATGGAATCGCATAAAGAAAAACAGAGAATAAAAGAGAAAAAAAAAATCACTAGCATGGATAAGAATCCTAAAGTATTTCCCTCACATGCGAAGACCGCGAAGCTGAGATTGGAGCTACTTAGAGATGAAGAGGAATGTAAAGGTGATCCGTGGAAAGTAAGTTCGAGGCGTTTAAATCAATCTGAGTCTGTATTCAGTGCAATACAAGACATGTGAAATGATACTCGTGAGGTCGAAGTAAACGCAACAACACTGGGAAAAGACGGACTTAAGGAAAGTTCGGCTTTACGACCAGATGAATGATCAGTTACGTTCCCATAGATAGAAAATCAATGGCAAACTCCCACACGATTTTCTTTTGAGACAGAACATAGATGACGTCAGTGTAGATGACGTCATCACAATAGCCTGTTTCATGATATACAAAGCAGGATTTACACTTCAACCCACAGAATATTGAGCTGTATTTTGATTTATAACGATGCTTGAATAGAGCCGTCAAGAAACTAATTCAAACAGCATGTTAAGAACAGCTATGTTGACAAAGGCCTGCATGGCCCTGTACCAAGGAAGAGAACACGCACACAGTTCCCTGCAGATTAAGGGAACTCTAATGACACACTAATGCAAGGGACAACAAAAGATACAGTCTGACTTTTGCCGAGGTTTTTGCCAAAGAAACGAAATAAAGTACCAAAATAAAGCAAAACAGAAAAGCTTCGAAATACATCCAGGAACGTGTCGGACACGACCATATCCTCCACTCTGGCCTGGAAACCCCAGACGATCAACATCACAAACATCTGCTCCCCTAAAGCTGGAAATCTTATATAGGTGTTGTAATATTTTTTCCTGAGTGCAGCTGCTTCATATCTGAGGGGGGTTATTCGTCATGTTTGGAATACTGCTCACATATCTGGGAAGGCTCATCCTCCACCTCAGTTAACTAGAATGGAATCAAAATCCTTCAGTCTCATTAATTCTTCTGGCATCCCCTCTCTTCGACCTTCTTTTTAGTATACCGCGATGTTGCAGCTGCTGCTCTTTTGTCTATAGGTATTATCTTAACCACTGCTCTCGTGTACTGTCTGTATGTGTCCCCACCCCTTAGGTTTGGATCCTCGGTACGTGTTTAGTTGCTGTTTCCTAGAACTTCTGTGTGAAGACCGGCCACTCTTACTGCCTATCATGTCTCCTTCTCCCCTGAAACAGCTAAGTTGTGGAATTTTCTTCCTTCCTTTGTTTTTCCCTCTTCATAGAACCTTTCTTCTTTTAAGTCAGGTCTAAAAACACCTGAGAAACACTGATCAATTCCATTCTTTTTTCTTTCATACGAAACAGCCGTGACTAACGTATGTTATTTGCCCAAGTCATGCTGGTAGCGAAAGGATCCAAGTTATAGGAAGTGGACCCTCAGCTAGGAATTACCGTCCGTATTCATTACAATAATGATATACAGAACAGTCAAAGACAGCACCGTAAGATGTAGGTGACGATGTCAAGACACAAGGGAAAAATGCAGGAAGATTTAAATATACAAACGGGAAGGACGAAGTAAATGAAGATGTTTTTATCAAGTACGTTCTTGAAAGACTAACAATGCAACAGTTACAGCTTACAAGCGGCCAAGCTGGAAAAGAAACCGGCAGAGGGAAATTACATCGAGGAGTAGTCACAAATGGAAGGTTGGTATTCACAAATCGTACCAATGATTAGTACTGTATTGGCGAAGCAGGTAATGAGAAGAGCAATTATGATTACCTTCACTACGAGAGATAAAAACCTTATTAGGTAAATTTAGATTTTAGTGTTTAGTTGTTTAGTGTTTAAAGATGCAAAACTGAATACTGACGCGTTCTATGGTCACTTACAGATCAAGATGAAATCAGAAAGAATACAGTGGCAACTGATATACATAATGGAGGAAAAGAAACATATGGATCACCATGAAAAGCTTGACACCTATACACCCGTGAGAGACGAGAGATGTATATGAATCCATATGAAGAGGAAGAAATGGAGGGAATAAACAAAACGAACTCAGACTAAAAACTTCTCCATAAGTAAGAAACAGAATCACTGAATCGGCAGAAAAAAATATACTGGAAAGACTGATCAGTGTAAAGCCTGCCAGTAAGGGAAATGTTCCTGGATTTGGACAACCCTGAAGGATCTCGAGCCATTACAACTATTCCCAGATGTGGTGCTTTTACCTGAGCCCAAGTTGGTACCTATTTATCGACCAACCATAAAGTACGAGCATCTGGGGTGATATACGGAGGTACCAGTGGTTGGTGTGGGTAAAGGTACTCCGCTGGGTACAAAGAGAAAACGAAATAAACTGGAAGCAATGTGTGTCAGAGTCGAAATATATTTTACCGACAGTACGAAGGTAAAAGAACAAGCTTATAATCACACTAAAGGCCATGAGGAACTCGTCCCCTCGAACTGACCTTCCTCAAGGTCCCAGACCTTCGTACCCAGGACTTGTGTACCCAAACATCTTATAAATTCGTGCGCACTTAATCTACGGTTCTCCAACTAAACCAGTATGTATTATACAAATCTATGATGTATAAGTAATGCGCTCCATGGTAATTTTTGATCTAAATAGCCCTACATCACGCAGAGTGTAAAGAATACTAGGATGTTTACACCGATATTTCTTCAACACCTGCAACAGTGAATATGTGAACAAATACTACTACACAGTTCACTGACATACGAGAGATTTGCCGTTCTGTAGATGTCCATCAGGAAGCCCTATCAATATGTAAACATCATTGAGAATGACTTACCGTTGTGCCACTATATGCCCTAACGTCAACAAAGGTTACCTGTGTGTGCACATATCTAAGAACATATTATCACTTACACACGTACTGGAAGAACATATACACTTGGTGAACATTAGTATGGACACAGCATGATGAGATGCAAACTGGACGAATATCTGAACATGAGAAGGATGGATGACTTACCTTCAAGTGGTCCATCTTGGGGTTGTGTTTGATCAGCGCTCTCATCGCTGGCCACTCCCCCTCGAGGTAAGGGCTGTTAGAAACCTCCTACACTGTTATCGGGGGAGGAGGCATCTTGCTTAACAGGGGTTTCTAGGAGATATGTCTTTGTGGGGGTGATTCTGAGGAGGCGTTGTGGAGGCGGAGGTATTGTAGATGAAAAAGGGATGTCACTCAAGTCTGAGATAAGGGCTAGTGTTTCTGAACGACGAAGTGTTTCTGAGGGGAGACGTGAGTGTTGCTCGGACACGAGGCGGGGAAGAGGTGTATTCTGAGGCTGTGAGGGGATGAAAGACGGTAAGTTGGGTTCCTACTTTGTTAAAAGAATGATTTTCCTCGCAAGGTTTAGGAAGGAAAATGTGGTACTGGAGTGGAAGGTGTCGCTCCTGCAGTGTGTCTTAGAGCGAGGAATAAAGGTGTACTGTGAGGCGAGGTGATATGTACCTTGATGAATGGAAGAAGGAACAATGTTTTACGAGAGTTCTTGTTATAGTACTTCTCACGCTTAGAGAAGAGGGAGAGGAAAGTATACATACAGCGAGGGGCAAGGTATCCTGTAGTGTAAGGTTGGTGTATGGGGCAGGAGGGGTCCTTATGAAGGCTATATGATATAGCCTCCTCCTTTGAACCAGGGCCGGCACTGCCTCTTTTCCTTTGTACACAAACAGTTTCTCACACTTTCTTCAGTAAATTTTTGTCATATTTTCCTTGTTGCTTATACAGTTTTCAAGAGGTTCAGCACAGTTCAGTTCTCTTTCTGTTTCTTTGCATGATACATAAAAACACGGTCTCCTGAAATGTGTTAAAGACATTTTCTTCAGTGATATATATATATATATATATATATATATATATATATATATATATATATATATATATAGATATATATGACACCATATCTGGCACTAATTCATCCTGGTGTATCTCCAGGACATACAAATCCAGAACAATACAAAAAACTAGATAACGTCAACAACATTGATAACAGAAACATGAACATTACCAAGTCATCAATATGTACAAATGTAATACAGAAACTGGCCATGTACCAGCGTTATGTAATGTCACGTATAGAAACTATATGGCTGACGTTATATAATGTCACAAATACAAACGTATCGCAGACGTTCTATAATATCACGTATAGACGCGTATAGCTGACGTTCTGTATGTCGCGTATAGAAACACAGCTGACGTTCTCTGCTGTCGCTGGGAAACGCTGGCATCACAAATGTAAAGCCATATGTGCTGCCGCTCTATAACGTCACAAAAAACACCAACCAATGACTGACAGGCTATTACGTCACAAATGTAAACAATCCTCTGGATTCGCGGGTATTTGGAGAGGCTGATCCCAGGGGCGTTGTTCCTCTCCCAGGCAGCTGGTCGTGGGCAGGTGGTACTCCGACCAGCCCAGCCTGTGGGTCGTGGGCAGGTGGTACTCTGACCAGCCCAGCATGTGGGTCGTGGGCAGGTGGTGCTCCGACCAGCCCAGCACGTGGGTTGTGGGCAGGTGGCGGTTCCGACTAGCCCAGCATGTGGGTCGTGGGCAAGTGGCGGCTCCGACCAGCCCAGCTTGTGGGTTGTGGGCAGGTGGTGCTCCGACCAGCCCAGCTTGTGGGTCGTGGGCAGGTGGTGCTCCGACCAGCCCAGCCTGTGGATCGTGGGCAGGTGGTGCTCCGACCAGCCCAGCTTGTGGGTCGTGGGCAGGTGGTGCTCCGACCAGCCCAGCTTGTGGGTCGTGGGCAGGTGGTGCTCTGACCAGCCCAGCCTGTGGATCGTGGGCAGGCGGTGCTCCGACCAGCCCAGCCTGTGGATCGTGGGCAGGTGGTGCTCCGACCAGCCCAGCTTGTGGGTTGTGGGCAGGTGGTGCTCTGACCAGCCCAGCTCGTGGGTCATGGGCAAGCGGTACTCCGGCCACTATAATTCTCTTAAGAGCTTCAAGTCAAGCAAGTCACCTCCCAGCATAGTTTAATATTTCTGAACTTTTACTTCCAGTCCTACAGTTATCTAGCGGCTCTCTCTCTCTCTCTCTCTCTCTCTCTCTCTCTCTCTCTCTCTCTCTCTCTCTCTCTCTCTCTCTCTCACATTCTTACTTACCACTTAAGTAAGTAGTCTCACTACAGTCCCACAGGACGAGGCACGTCTTGCTCTGAATATGTCTAGAACAATGACCCAAATTTCGCTCGATATAAAAGACAAAAGCTAAAACAATCCAGACGAGAGACAATTGCAGAGTTGGGAGATACAGAAAAAAGATAAAAAATATAATGAAAAAAAAAAATGGCTGAAAGGAAGATATGAGAAATTAGCCACAAGAACAAAGCTAGATATCATAAATGCAAGAACGCTAAATGTTTTAGCTTCATTAATAACGGATCTGGCAAAGCTAAATATATAACTGTCAAACAAGGGACCAGAAATCTAAAATGAACAATTCAAATATCAACATGCCTCAGGGAATTACGCCTGAGATGCCAGCTGAGGATTTCCGTGCTTATCTCTAGGTGTTATGAAGGTTAAGCAGCCATGAGAGTCAGGAATGTTAAGTTCACTCGTGCCTCAAATCTTTATTCTAGAAATAAAAGTGAAGAACTTGAGTGTGAGTGCGAGTTTATGTCTTATGAGAGTGTTATATGTTTACACACACATATATATATATATATATATATATATATATATATATATATATATATATATATATATATATATACTTATTTCTTTATTTACTTTGCTTTGTCGCTGTCTCCCACGTTAGCGAGGTAGCGCAAGGAAACAGACGAAAGAATGGCCCAACCCACCCACATACACATGTATATACATACACGTCCACACACGCAAATATACATACCTATACATCTCAACGTATACATATATATACACACACAAACATATACATATATACACATGTGAACAATTCATACTGTCTGCCTTCATTCATTTCCATCGCCACCTCGCCACACATGAAATAACAACCCCCCCCTCATGTGTGCGAGGTAGCACTAGAAAAAGACAACAAAGGCCACATTCGTTCAAACTCAGTCTCTAGCTGTCATGTAATAATGCACCGAAACTACAGCTCCCTTTCCACATCCAGGCCTCACAGAACTTTCCATGGTTTACCCCAGACGCTTCACATGCCCTGGTTCAATCCATTGACAGCACGTCGACCCAGGTATACCACATCGTTCCAATTCACTCTATTCCTGGCAAGCCTTCCACTCTCCTGCATGTTCAGGCCCCGATCACTCAAAATCTTTTTCACTCCATCTTTCCACCTCCAATTTGGTCTCCCACTTCTCCTCGTTTCCTGCACCTCTGACACATATATCCTCTTGGTCAATCTTTCCTTACTCATTCTCTCCATGTGACCAAACCACTTCAAAACACCCTCTTTTGCTCTCTCAACCACACTCTTTTTATTACCACGCATCTCTCTTACCCTATAATTACTTACTCGATCAAACCACCTCACATCACATATTGTCCTCAAACATCTCATTTCCAGCACATCCATCCTCCTCCGCACAACTCTATCCATAGCCCACGCCTCGCAACCATATAACATTGTTGGAACCATTATTCCTTCAAACATACCCACTTTTGCTTTCCGAGATAATGTTCTCGACTTCCACACATTCTTCAACGCTCCCAGAATGTTCGCCCCCTCCCCCACCCTATGATTCACTTCCGCTTCCATGGTTCCATCCGCTGCCAAATCCACCCCCAGATATCTAAAACACTTGACTTCCTCCAGTTTTTCTCCATTTAAACTTACCTCCCAATTTACTTGACCCGCACCCTACTGTACCTAATAACCTTTCTCTTATTCACATTTACTCTCAACTTTCTTCTTTCACACACTTTACCATACTCAGTCACCAGATTCTGCAGTTTCTCACCCGAATCAGCCACCAGCGGTGTATCATCAGCGAACAACTACTGACTCACTTCCCAAGCTCTCTCATCCACAACAGCCTGCATACTTGCCCCTCTTTACAAAACTCTTGCATATACCTCCCTAACAACCCCATCCATAAACAAATTAAACAACCATGGAGACATCACACACCCCTGCCGCAAACCTACATTCACTGAGAACCAATCATTTTCCTCTCTTCCTACACGTACACATGCCTTACATCCTAAATAAAACTTTTCACTGCTTTTAACAACTTGCCTCCCACACCATATATTCTTCATACCTTCCACAGAGCATCTCTATCAACTCTATCATAAGCCTTCTCCAGATCCATAAATGCTACATACAAATCCATTTGCTTTTCTAAGTACTTCTCATATACATTCCTCAAAGCAAACACCTGATCCACACATCCTCTACCACTTCTGAAACCACACTGCTCTTCCCCAATCTGGTGCTCTGGACCTACCTTCACCCTCTCGATCAATACCATCCCATATAATTTACCAGGAATACTCAACAAACTTATACCTCTGTAATTTGAGCACTCACTCTTATCCCCTTTGCCTTTGTACAATGGCACTATGCAAGCATTCCGCCAACCCTCAGGCACCTCACCATGAATCATACATACATCAAATAACCTCACTAACCAGTCGACAATACAGTCACCCCCTTTTCTTTTTTTAATAAATTCCTCTGCAATACCTTCCACTATGTAGCTGTCATGTATGATGCACCGAAAACCAGAGCCCTCTATGCATAACCAGGCCCCACAGACGTTTCCCTGGTCTCCTCTGATCACATCATACGCTTTGAGTCAGCCTATCGACAGTGCGTCGTTCCCTGTATACCACACCGGTCCCAATTCGCTCTATCCTATGCACGCCTCTCACTTTCCTAAAAGTTCAGACCGTGATACATCAAAGCCTCTTCTAAAACTTCATCCTTCCACCTCCTATTCGTTCTTACCCTCCTTCTTTCTCCGTCCACATCTGACACGTGAGTCTGTCTTCACTCATCCTCTCTCTATGTCCGAACCATTTCAAAATATCCTGGTCAGCTGTCTCAATCAAAATACGTTTACTGGCAAACCTTGCTCTTATAATCGTATTCCTTACACGGTCAGCCTGCTAACACCACACAGTGTCCTCAGTCATTTCATTTCCAACAAGTTCACCCTCATTTTTCTTTTTTTTTTTTTTTGCGTTCAGGGGAAACAAATACATACAAATACAGCGCATTTCTATCTAGGTCGGCATATTAACTCAGCAATCTAGCAAAGACCACACACCAACATACAACTCAAACATAGGTAGCAAACTAATACCTAACTCTCCAACGAAGACAACAAACTAAAAGACGGAAGATAATGACAGAATCCTAACAAAAATAATGAAATAGCACATCAACAAACAATACATTGCACACCAAAAAAAGGCTGCACAACAACAAAGACAGCACACCAAGAAAGACAGCACAACAACAAAGACAGCACACCAAGAAAGACAGCACAACAACAAAGACAGCACACCAAGAAAGACAGCACAACAACAAAGACAGCACACCAAGAAAGACAGCACAACAACAAAGACAGCACACCAACAATGACAGCACATACACAATGACAGCACACCTACAAAATATTCTTTCCAACAATGACGGCACACCAACAAAGATATCACGACAACAAAGACAGTACACCAACAGAGACATCACGCCAACAAAGACAGTACACCACCAGAAATATCACGCCAACAAATACAGTACAACAATGATATCACGCCAACAAAGACAGTACACCAAAAGAAATATCACGCCAACAAAGACAGCACACCAACAAAGACAGTATACCAACAAAGACAGTACACCAATAGAGACATCTCGCCAACAAAGACAGTACACCAACAGAGATATCACGCCAACAAAAGCAGCACACCAACTAATACAGGACACTAACAAAGGCAGCAACCAACAAAGACAACACATCAACAAAGACAGCACACCAACAACAGAGATATCAAAACAACAAAGACAGCGCACCAACAAAGATAGCAACCTAACAAATACAGCAAACCAAACGACAGAACACCAACAGAGATATCAAAACAACAAAGACAGCACACCAACAAAGATAGCAACCTAACAAATACAGCAAACCAACAACGACAGAACACCAACAAAGACAGTACACCAGAAAGACAGCACACCAAAAAACAGAACACCATATTGACAGCACAGCAACAATGACAGCACATCAACAAAGACAGCACACCAACAGAGATATCAAACCAACAAAAAAATCACATCAACAATGACATCACACCAACAATGACAGCACATCAACAAAGACATATCACACCAACAGAGACAGCACACCAACAGAGATATCCCACCAACAAAGAAACACACCAACAAAGACAGCACAGCAACAAAGAAACACACCAACAAAGACAGCACAGCAACAAAGACAGCACAGCAACAAAGACAGCACACCAACAGAGATATCCCACCAACAAAGAAACACACCAACAAAGACAGAACAGCAACAAAGACAGCACAGCAACAAAGACAGCACAGCAACAAAGACAGCACAGCAACAAAGAAACACACCAACAAAGACAGCACAGCAACAAAGACAGCACAGCAACAAAGACAGCACACCAACAGAGATATCCCACCAACAAAGAAACACACCAACAAAGACAGCACAGCAACAAAGACAGCACAGCAACAAAGACAGCACAGCAACAAAGACAGCACAGCAACAAAGACAGCGCAGTATAGCGTTCAGAGGAGCTAACGAAGCGGAAGTCTCTGAGACTCAACTTCCGGTCAAGCAGATCCTAACGTTCACCTTTTTTTTTTTTCATCTTTTATGACTCAGGCAGCGGCGGCCCTGGGGGGGAGGGGTTGCCCTCTGACACGCGAGAGAGAGAGAGAGAGAGAGAGAGAGAGAGAGAGAGAGAGAGAGAGAGAGAGAGAGAGAGAGAGAGAGAGAGAGAGAGAGTACTTTTAGGACGAGATTTCGCCAAAGGGTAATGCCGAAGTGCCCCGCCCCCTACCCGGACATCTGGCTATGGTAATAACGCCGTGGGTGAGTTCAGCTGGAGTTGACAATAACAATACAACAAACCATTTCATAATCGTATCTACATTTACTCCCTACTATCTACTTGCCACCCCTAGAAGTACAATGACTATTGTCTTTTCTTTTTCCATCAAGATGTCGCACAGTTTTGTATGCGGTCTTTCCAATGTAGTCTATGGTCTTCTTGTACACTTCATCACTCGATTTCTCTCTTAAAGAGGCCCAAATGTCTGTTTATGTAGTCGTTTGTCTTTCACAGATGATGTCCTGTCGTAATTGTCACGCATCTTTCTCTTCACTCGAAGCAACGGCCAAAGCATGGTGAGAGTGTACGTGGTCTTAACAATTATATCTAACGCTACAAGGAGGTGTATATAGGAAGCTGTGGTTTCGGTACATTACACATGACAGCTAGAGACTGAGGGTGAACGAATGTGGCCTTTGTTGTCTGTTTTCCTGGCGCCATCTCGCTGAGGCAGGTGGGTGGCCATGCTGCTTCCTTCGGGGTGGGGTAGTGACAGGAATGGATGTACATGTGTATATATGTATATGGCTGTGTATGAGTATATGTATGTATATGGTGATATGCATATGTATGTATATGGCTGTGTCTATGTATGTATATGTTGATATGCATATGTATGTATATGTTGAGAAGGAGATGGAGTGAGTATTTTGAAGGTTTGTTGAATGTGTTTGATGATAGAGTGGCAGATATAGGGTGTTTTGGTCGAGGTGGTGTGCAAAGTGAGAGGGTTAGGGAAAATGATTTGGTAAACAGAGAAGAGGTAGTGAAAGCTTTGCGGAAGATGAAAGCCGGCAAGGCAGCAGGTTTGGATGGTATTGCAGTGGAATTTATTAAAAAAGGGGGTGACTGTATTGTTGACTGGTTGGTAAGGTTATTTAATGTATGTATGACTCATGGTGAGGTGCCTGAGGATTGGCGGAATGCGTGCATAGTGCCATTGTACAAAGGCAAAGGGGATAAGAGTGAGTGCTCAAATTACAGAGGTATAAGTTTGTTGAGTATTCCTGGTAAATTGTATGGGAGGGTATTGATTGAGAGGGTGAAGGCATGTACAGAGCATCAGATTCGGGAAGAGCAGTGTGGTTTCAGAAGTGGTAGAGGATGTGTGGATCAGGTGTTTGCTTTGAAGAATGTATGTGAGAAATACTTAGAAAAGCAAATGGATTTGTATGTAGCATTTATGGATCTGGAGAAGGCATATGATAGAGTTGATAGAGATGCTCTGTGGAAGGTATTAAGAATATATGGTGTGGGAGGCAAGTTGTTAGAAGCAGTGAAAAGTTTTTATCGAGGATGTAAGGCATGTGTACGTGTAGGAAGAAAGGAAAGTGATTGGTTCTCAGTGAATGTAGGTTTGCGGCAGGGGTGTGTGATGTCTCCATGGTTGTTTAATTTGTTTATGGATGGGGTTGTTAGGGAGGTAAATGCAAGAGTTTTGGAAAGTGGGGCAAGTATGAAGTCTGTTGGGGATGAGAGAACTTGGGAAGTGAGTCAGTTGTTGTTCGCTGATGATACAGCGCTGGTGGCTGATTCATGTGAGAAACTGCAGAAGCTGGTGAATGAGTTTGGTAAAGTGTGTGGAAGAAGAAAGTTAAGAGTAAATGTGAATAAGAGCAAGATTATTAGGTACAGTAGGGTTGAGGGTCAAGTCAATTGGGAGGTGAGTTTGAATGGAGAAAAACTGGAGGAAGTGAAGTGTTTTAGATATCTGGGAGTGGATCT
Organism: Panulirus ornatus; assembly: GCF_036320965.1. Lineage (NCBI taxonomy): Eukaryota > Metazoa > Arthropoda > Malacostraca > Decapoda > Palinuridae > Panulirus > Panulirus ornatus. The sequence goes on along the minus strand of NC_092256.1, from coordinate 5,570,496 downwards.
GGCAGCGGATGGGACCATGGAAGCGGAGGTGGATCATAGGGTGGGGGAGGGGGCGAAAATTCTGGGGGCCTTGAAGAATGTGTGGAAGTCAAGAACATTATCTCGGAAAGCAAAAATGGGTATGTATGAAGGAATAGTGGTTCCAGTAATGTTGTATGGTTGCGAGGCGTGGGCTATGGATAGAGTTGTGCGCAGGAGGATGGATGTGCTGGAAATGAGATGTTTGAGGACAATGTGTGGTGTGAAGTGGTTTGATCGAGTGAGTAACGTAAGGGTAAGAGAGATGTGTGGAAATAAAAAGAGCGTGGTTGAGAGAGCAGAAGAGGGTGTTTTGAAGTGGTTTGGGCACATGGAAACAATGAGTGAGGAAAGATTGACCAAGAGGATATATGTGTCGGAGGTGGAGGGAACTAGGAGAAGAGGGAGACCAAATTGGAGGTGGAAAGATGGAGTGAAAAAGATTTTGTGTGATCGGGGCCTGAACATGCAGGAGGGTGAAAGGAGGGCAAGAAACAGAGTGAATTGGAGCGATGTGGTATACCGGGGTTGACGTGCTGTCAGTGGATTGAATCAGGGCATGTGAAGCGTCTGGGGTAAACCATGGAAAGCTGTGTAGGTATGTATATTTGCGTGTGTGGACGTATGTATATACATGTGTATGGGGGGGGGGGGGGTTGGGCCATTTCTTCCGTCTGTTTCCTTGCGCTACCTCGCAAACGCGGGAGACAGCGACAAAGTATAATAAAAAAATAAAAAAAAAATATATATATATATATATATATATATATATATATATATATATATATATATATATATATATTGGTGTGTGGTCGTATGTATATACATGTGTATGGGGGTGGGTTGGGCCATTTCTTTCGTCTGTTTCCTTGCGCTACCTCGCAAACGCGGGAGACAGCGACAAAGCAAAAAAAAAAAAAAAAAATATATATATATATATATATATATATATATATATATATATATATATATATATATATATATATATCACAAACCTCCAACAGCCAGGATTGAACCCAGGACCCCCGTGCAACAGGCGGGAGCGAACAGGCTAGGCTATGATCCTGGGTTGGATCCTGGCTGTTGGAGGTTTGTATGTTCTATGAAGGTGCGCGTTTATTTGCACTTTGTTCGTATATATATACATATATATATATATATATATATATATATATATATATATATATATATATATATATATATATATACATATATATATATATATTTCTCCATTCAAACTCACCTCCCAATTGACTTGACCCTCACCCCTACTGTACCTAATAACCTTGCTCTTATTCACATTTACTCTCAACTTTCTTCTTCCACACACTTTACCAAACTCAGTCACCAGCTTCTGCAGTTTCTCACATGAATCAGCCACCAGCGCTGTATCATCAGCGAACAACAATTGACTCACTTCCCAAGCTCTCTCATCCCCAACAGACTTCATACTTGCCCCTCTTTCCAGGACTCTTGCATTTACCTCCTTTACAACCCCATCCATAAACAAATTAAACAACCATGGAGACATCACACACCCCTGCCGCAAACCTACATTCACTGAGAACCAATCACTTTCCTCTCTTCCTTTGTCGCTGTCTCCCGCGTTTGCGAGGTAGCGCAAGGAAACAGACGAAAGAAATGGCCCAACCCCCCCCCCCATACACATGTATATACATACGTCCACACACGCAAATATACATACCTACACAGCTTTCCATGGTTTACCCCAGACGCTTCACATGCCCTGCTTCAATCCACTGACAGCACGTCAACCCCGGTATACCACATCGCTCCAATTCACTCTATTCCTTGCCCTCCTTTCACCCTCCTGCATGCTCAGGCCCCGATCACACAAAATCTTTTTCACTCCATCTTTCCACCTCCAATTTGGTCTCCCTCTTCTCCTTGTTCCCTCCACCTCCGACACATATATCCTCTTGGTCAATCTTTCCTCACTCATCCTCTCCATGTGCCCAAACCACTTCAAAACACCCTCTTTTGCTCTCTCAACCACGCTCTTTTTATTTCCACACATCTCTCTTACCCTTACGTTACTCACTCGATCAAACCACCTCACACCACACATTGTCCTCAAACATCTCATTTCCAGCACATCCATCCTCCTGCGCACAACTCTATCCATAGCCCACGCCTCGCAACCATACAACATTGTTGGAACCACTATTCCTTCAAACATACCCATTTTTGCTTTCCGAGATAATGTTCTCGACTTCCACACATTCTTCAAGGCCCCCAGGATTTTCGCCCCCTCCCCCACCCTATGATCCACTTCCGCTTCCATGGTTCCATCCGCTGCCAGATCCACTCCCAGATATCTAAAACACTTCACTTCCTCCAGTTTTTCTCCATTCAAACTCACCTCCCAATTGACTTGACCCTCAACCCTACTGTACATAATAACCTTGCTCTTATTAACATTTACTCTTAACTTTCTTCTTCGACACACTTTTCCAAACTCAGTCACCAGCTACTGCAGTTTCTCACATGAATCAGCCACCAGCGCTGTATCATCAGCGAACAACAACTGACTCACTTCCCAAGCTCTCTCATCCCCAACAGACTTCATACTTGCCCCTCTTTCCAAAACTCTTGCATTTACCTCCCTAACAACCCCATCCATAAACAAATTAAACAACCATGGAGACATCACACACCCCTGCCGCAAACCTACATTCACTGAGAACCAATCACTTTCCTCTCTTCCTACACGTACACATGCCTTACATCCTCGATAAAAACTTTTCACTGCTTCTAACAACTTTCCTCCCACACCATATATTCTTAATACCTTCCACAGAGCATCTCTATCAACTCTATCATATGCCTTCTCCAGATCCGTAAATGCTACATACAAATCCATTTGCTTTTCTAAGTATTTCTCACATACATTCTTCAAAGCAAACACCTGATCCACACATCCTCTACCACCTCTGAAACCACACTGCTCTTCCCCAATCTGATGCTCTGTACATGCCTTCACCCTCTCAATCAATACCCTCCCATATAATTTACCAGGAATACTCAACAAACTTATACCTCTGTAATTTGAGCACTCACTCTTATCCCCTTTGCCTTTGTACAATGGCACTATGCACGCATTCCGCCAATCCTCAGGCACCTCACCATGAGTCATACATACATTAAATAACCTTACCAACCAGTCAACAATACAGTCACCCCCTTTTTTAATAAATTCCACTGCAATACCATCCAAACCTGCTGCCTTGCCGGTTTTCATCTTCCGCAAAGCTTTCACTACCTCTTCTCTGTTTACCAAATCATTTTCCCTAACCCTCTCACTTTGCACACCACCTCGACCAAAACACCCTATATCTGCCACTCTATATATATATATATATATATATATATATATATATATATATATATATCATTATCATTATAATAATTAATCGCTGTTTCCCGTGTCAGCGAGGTACCGCCAGGAAACAGACGAAAAATGGCCCATACATTCATATACACATACATAAGCGCCCATACACGCACATATATATTACTATACATATACATATCTACATATGTACATATTCATACTTGCTTGCCTTCATCCATTTCTGGCGCTACCCCGCAGCTCAGGAAACAACATCGCTACCCTCTGCTTCAGCGAGGTAGCGCCAGGAAAACAGACAAAAAAGGCCACATTCGTTCATACTCAGTCTCTAGCTGTCATGCGTAATGCATCGAAACCATAGCTCTCTATCCACATCCAGGCCCCACGGACCTTTCTATGGTTTATTCCAGACGTTTCACAACCCCTGGTCAGTCCATTGACAGCACGTTGACCCCAGTATACCACATCGTTTCAATTCAATCTATTTCTTGCACGCCTTTCACCCTCCAGTATGTTCAGGACTCGATCCCTCAAAATCTTTTTTACTCTATCCTTCCACCTCCAACTTGGCCTCCAGCTTCTCCTCGTTCCCTCCATCTTTGACACATATATCCTCTTTGCAAATCTTTCCTCACTCATTCTCTCCATATGTCCAAACCATTTCAACACACCCTGTTCTGCTCCCTCAACCACAGTCTTTTTATTTCTACACATCTTTCTTACCCTCTCATTACTTACTCGATCAAACCACCTCACACCACCTCAAACATTTCATTTCCAACACATCCACCCTCGCAATCATATAGCATTATTGGAACCACCATTCTTTCAAACATACCCATTTTTGCTCTCCGGGATAACGTTCTCTCCTTCCACACATTCTTCATCGCTCTCAGAACCTTCGTCCCTCCCCCACCTGTGACTCACTTCCGCTTCCATGGTTCCATTCGCTGCTAAGTCCACTCCCATATATCTAAAGCTCTTCACTTCCTCTAATCTTTCTCCATTCAAACTTACATCCCAACCAACTTGTCCCTCAACCCTACTGAACCTTGCTCTTATTCACTTTTACTCTCAACTTTCTCCTTTCACACACTTTTCCAAACTCAGTCAATAGAGCTGTATCATCGGCAAACAACTGACTCACTTCCCAGACCCTCTCATTCCCAACAGATTGAGTACTCGCCCCTCTATCCAAAACTCTTGCATTTTCCTCCCTAACCACCTCATCCATAAACAAATTAAACAACCATATAAACATCACAAACCCCTGCCGCAGACAGACATTCACTGGGAATCAATCACTCTCCTCTCTTCCTACTCGTACATATGCCTTACATCCTTGGTAAAAACATTTCACTGCTTCTAGCTACTTACCTCCCACACCATATACTCTTAAGACCTTCCACAAAGCATCTTTATCATCTCTATCATATGCCTTCTCCAGATCCATAAATGCTACAACAAATCCATTTGTTTTCCTAAGTGTTTAATTAAGTTAGTTCAAGAGGTCTTCATCAGATTAATCGTTGCCTTCTAAGATGAATCCTGATTCGTATTACTCATTTACATCCAGCATATTTCCACAGGATCATTTCCTTATCTTTCTCCCTCTTTAGAGTCCAATTTCTGACTTCTTGTTCTATAATTTGTTCATATTGACAAAAGAGTAATTTTGGGTTCACGATCAAGTTTTGTATAACTCTCTCTTCATTCACTCTCAATTCTCTTCTATGGGATCTTATCATTTCCCATCAAAGCCCACTATTATCCCATCAACCGCCTTTATTTCATCCTTACTCACTGCTTCCACTGTTTCTTTTTCCGTGCTCTTCTTCCATTCATCCATTGTTTTCATTCTCTTGCTATCTTCTGTTATGCACTCTTTCCTCTCTTTTGTTGGTAGTAATCTACTGATTTTTTGCCTCATTTTTTCACTGATCAGTTTCGGGTCTGCTCCCGATCAATCGCCGTTCATGATCACAGTAAAGGTTGCATCCAAACCCATTCAATGATTGCTCTCCAGTCTATTTTGTTGTAAGAATTTATGTCGCTCAGGCACTCTCATGGTCGGATACTGTATCACGTTCTCATTCATTCATTTTCACAACATATACTTTAGTTATTTTCATAATACTGTGATCCGTTAAGCTTGTTTCAGTCACTTGTATATCAAAATGGCCATATCATATGTAAAGGTAAGGTCTATCGTGTTGTTTCCCCTTGTCGGTCTGTGGTATATCACTACAAGGGTAAATTACAAAGATCAAATGGCCTTTCGAACTGTTCTGTTTCACTTACTGGTCTATTACTCTGTTTCTATTATCTGAATCCATTCCCCACTCCTTTGAAGTCATCAAACCATATAATAATCTGATCAGATTTCACAATACCCATCATTAGTTCTTTCACAATTGCTACTTGTCTCTCAGTGGTGTGTATGATGCAAAGTTTATCATGTTTATGGTTGAAACATTTACTACAGCTGGTTCATAGTTACTGTGGCTCATCTTCATCATCTGTTCTCTTTCTTACTCTCTTACGTAATATGGCTATCTAAAGATTTTTGTTCTATCTGCTACGGACATCACAAACTGTTTTCAAATCTGGTTCAGTCTTTCATTTGCTCACTAATTCAATTTTTTCTTACATTGATTAGGACTGTGTTACTTTGGAGTAATTCACTTTGATTCCAGAACATTTGGCTCAGGTTTTACATATATATATATATGTATGTATGTATATATATATATATATATATATATATATATATATATATATATATATATATATATATATATATATTTTTTTTTTTTTTTTCTTTTTGCTTTGTCGCTGTCTCCCGCGTTTGCGAGGTAGCGCAAGGAAACAGACGAAAGAAATGGCCCAACCCACCCCCATACACATGTATATACATACGTCCACACACGCAAATATACATACCTACACAGCTTTCCATGGTTTACCCCAGACGCTTCACATGCCCCGATTTAATCCACTGACAGCACGTCAACCCCGGTATACCACATCGCTCCAATTCACTCTATTCCTTGCCCTCCTTTCACCCTCCTGCATGTTCAGGCCCCGATCACACAAAATCTTTTTCACTCCATCTTTCCACCTCCAATTTGGTCTCCCTCTTCTCCTCGTTCCCTCCACCTCCGACACATATATCCTCTTGGTCAATCTTTCCTCACTCATTCTCTCCATGTGACCAAACCATTTCAAAACACCCTCTTCTGCTCTCTCAACCACGCTCTTTTTATTTCCACACAAATCTCTCACCCTTACGTTACTTACTCGATCAAACCACCTCACACCACACATTGTCCTCAAACATCTCATTTCCAGCACATCCATCCTCCTGCGCACAACTCTATCCATAGCCCACGCCTCGCAACCATACAACATTGTTGGAACCACTATTCCTTCAAACATACCCATTTTTGCTTTCCGAGATAATGTTCTCGACTTCCACACATTCTTCAAGGCTCCCAGAAATTTCGCCCCCTCCCCCAACCTATGATCCACTTTCGCTTCCATGGTTCCATCCGCTGCCAGATCCACTCCCAGATATCTAAAACACTTCACTTCCTCCAGTTTTTCTCCATTCAAACTCACCTCCCAATTGACTTGACCCTCAACCCTACTGTACCTAATAACCTTGCTCTTATTCACATTTACTCTTAACTTTCTTCTTTCACACACTTTACCAAACTCAGTCACCAGCTTCTGCAGTTTCTCACATGAATCAGCCACCAGCGCTGTATCATCAGCGAACAACAACTGACTCACTTCCCAAGCTCTCTCATCCCCAACAGACTTCATACTTGCCCCTCTTTCCAAAACTCTTGCATTCACCTCCCTAACAACCCCATCCATAAACAAATTAAACAACCATGAAGACATCACACACCCCTGCCGCAAACCTACATTCACTGAGAACCAATCACTTTCCTCTCTTCCTACACGTACACATGCCTTACATCCTCGATAAAAACTTTTCACTGCAGTGATATATATATATATATATATATATATATATATATATATATATATATATATATATATACATATTTTTTTTGCTCATATTGGATTATGCTCTCAATCCATTTTGCTCTTCTCTTCGATATATACAATAATAGTTTTCATATTCATATTTCCACTATTCATGGTTACGTTTTAATTCATCTCTGATGTTCATCCTTTTTTTCTTCATCTGCTTTTCCATATACCCACCTGTGCCTACTTCTTTGGCTTCCTTTGAACAATGAACACTTCACAAGTCAGATCTCCCTGTACGTCTGTTTTCATTTCTTGTTTGATCTTGGTTCCTTGTTCCTCCTGCACTTGAAATGTTTACATTTCCGATTCTTGCATCTTCTACACACTCCTCTGTTGCTGGATGTTGAGATGTACTTTTCTCTCTTTTCTTACACTCATGAAAATTCATGAAATAATTTCAAATTTCTGCTCACGTACAGCTTTGTGGGTGCATGAACCAGTATTTCTTTTACAATATGCAGGTGTCTGTCGCATTGGAAGCAAATTCTATGGTGAAGTCATGCACATTCGTCAGAATAATATACTTATGTCTTTTAAATGTCTCTTGTCTTATTCATTGGTGTCTCCAATATGCAGTGCTTTTCTAGATTCCCCTACTTAAGCAAGTATGTTCTTATATTGAAATCAGTGCAGCAGAAAGCTGCTAAATTGATTCCTTCCTTGCGTAACAAAAACTATGAAGACAGGTTGCGAGAACTGAATTTATTCTTTCTAGCCAAAAGGGGGCTCCGAAGTAATTCAATATAACGTTTTAAAATAGTGAAAGGATTCATCAAGGTAGATAGTGAAAATTCCTTTACAGCCTCGCCAGCATGACTAACGAGAGGAAAAGGACTAAAACTTAAGAAATCACCGAGTTAGTCTGGATTGTACGAAATATTCCTTCACATTACTGAAGCGTTGAATGAGCTCCCAGGACATGTTGTTCAGAGCAACACTGTTAACAGCTCCAAACTTAGGCTTGAACATCATCTGTCATTCTCCAGAAGTTCATTTTCTTCAATCATCATAGTGGTATATCATGCTACCTTCTCGCCCTAACCAGACTACAGTAACTTACCAACATTAATTCAACCTTGTCGCCTGCTTGTTGGGAATAAGAAAGAATAATTGTATCATCTTTCCACATCAGGATTAATATAGACATGGGAAATCGCGATGCTGGAACTCAAAGTTTATCCTTACTATTGTCTTTATAATAAGAAATGAAGGGATGGATGATGTATTCACGTTCATTCTGCCTTCTGACTTTACTATGAGAATTTCCTGCAAGGTATATTTTTTACCTATTTTGCGTCCGGGTTGTTGCCGGAGGGAGTGGAGGGTGGGGGAGAACATTTGCTTTTTACTATTCTTTTCATCTACTGCTTTGAAGGGAACTGAATATTTTTTCAACGTGACGTTAAGGCTAGATTACTTTGCGTGGACCCTGGGGGCTGTTTATCTACGCAACTCTACGTAACTCTTCATTTTCGTTTTTCGTCATTTGGCCTCACATTTGTGATTAATGCTCACAATCCCAGCATTTCCGTCCGCAACTTTGTCTTCCCTTTTAAGCAGCTTATCAACTGGTCCCTTTGTTTAATATTCAGCTGCTTAACTGTCTTTTCTCATTATCCATTTCCTGATAATTATCAGTTTCATCCTTTTCATCTACGTCATTAATTTTTTCTCCTTCCTTCCATTATTCGGTACATTTTGGATGCATTTGTTCTATGCTACTGTACATTACAGTGCCACATATAGCCACTGTCTTCACTGTATATGTCTTCTACTGGACACTCATTTTGTCGAGCCCACAATCTACACATCGTGATCTACACATTGTCTTTCCTATATCCATAACACAATGTTTTTGCTTTTTTATATAGTTTGAATGTATGTTCTTTTGGGTCCAAACGCCTTATGAAACCACACCAGCTTCTTGAAAACTGATTGTATTAATCATGTCGCTCTTTATATCCACGATTTTCAACCATCTATCATGTTCCGTGACATTTTACCAGTACACAGTTATCTGGCCCTTGGCTGATAAATGCTGAAAGAAAGAGAGAGAGAGAGAGAGAGAGAGAGAGAGAGAGAGAGAGAGAGAGAGAGAGAGAGAGAGAGAGAGAGAGAGAGAGAGAGGAAAAGTTTATTTACGAAGGGAATTTGCCGAAAGGTAAGTGTAGCGTGTGGCGCTCACAGCAGGATAACCTACTGGTGTGTGGTGACGGACACGTATTTTCAAGTGCTATGTGTGGGATGTCTGTGGTGCTTAGTGCCGTCAGCCTAAGCGCGGGAGAGGCATAGAGCAAAGACATCAAACTAGGTCAAAAGAATGAAATTTGACAGCCACTGAAGTGCTGGCTCACTCCGCAGCCGTGTCAAACACTCACGACACCCAGGTGGGCAGTCCCTGCCTGAGCGGTGGTTGTATCATTACTAATTGTGACTATTATTTGTGCGTCACGGGAGAGTTTCTCACTCCTGTTGTCTCATCTCTTAAATTTGTATATATGTACTATGTTCTTATTCCTGTGTGTATAAACACACACACACACACACACACACACATACACACACAAAACCTAGCCTCAGGTGGGTACCCATCTATCGACCAGCTCCGATGGAAAGATGAACACCTGGGTTGAGTGTAGGCCGACAGTCGCATCCAGTATTGGAACCCACGCAACCCGACACTGGGAGCATCCACGGTGATTCATGATCAGTAACGCTATACTACGGAGGCCCCTCTCTCTCTCTCTCTCTCTCTCTCTCTCTCTCTCTCTCTCTCTCTCTCTGAGTGTGTGTGTGTGTGTGTGTGTGTGTACCTACCACCAGACTCTTCCCGAGGCAGAGCTGAGGCACAGGGCTCGATGCGTGAGCGAGGAAAAGTAAGACACGAAAGATCTAATGAATCAGGCAAAGAAGGAAGGATAGAAAACAAAAACAACAAAGAAAAGGGGGGGGAGGGGCAGGTAATATGAGATAAGGATGGAGCTGGGATAAAAAAGATGGTGGAGGATGGAGATATAATGAAGGTCGCACGAGGTAGGAGGAGATGGAGATGGTGGAGAACGTATGAGGGAGGAGGAGATGGTGGAGAGAATACGAGGGGGCACAGACTAAGCAGATGGTAGAGGTCGTATGAGGAAGGAGGAGAAGCTGGACTGCTCTGCTACATAATGGGGACACATATCAACAAAAGGTGAGGAGTGTGTTGAAAGATGGAGCGAATCTACCCTCGTCTTAGGTGGAAAACAGGTGAGACGTCATGCCAAGTCGTCAGCCAGGATGCCATTGGGTCAAATGACTTGCTTTATCTTGTTTTTTTTCCCACGACGGACTTGAATCCCTTAAATACGACAACTTAGCTCCTTCATTATGACGAATTAAGGAGGACGACTTAACCTCTTAGGCAAACGATTTACTTCTTGAAGACGATTACTACAGACAGCGTACCAGAGGGTTAGGTTTCTGTCAAAGGTTTTCGATACACTAAGGCGTCTCAAAAAAGAGAAAGAAAAAATCACCACAGGCAAGTAATGAGTCTTCCGTGTGTGGAGTATAGAGATACTGGGGTACTGGAAGTTCTACACCCGTGACGTTCGTCTCCTGAACTTTCTTAACTATCGTACAACTTTTCAAACTTTTGTATTCTGTCAGAATTCACAATTTTGGGTTGGCTGCGAGTCAGCTGCCTGTTCAAGACTCAAACCCGTGCATATTAGAATGCAGTGTCGCAGCGCTAAGCACTTCATTATGGTAATTGGTAATGCAATCATTGTTGTTTAACTGCAGTAAACTTCCCTTAACTTGTAAATTGCCCAAAAGTTCATTGCGTTGTTCAAACCATGTCAACACGTTTCGCACTAGGTAACCCATAATGGATTCCAGTCTCTGAGGCCCACATGGACCTTTTGTGAACTGTGTCCTCTTCTGCGCCACCGCCCACAGGTTGGTAGGAGTGCACAATAGAGTATTTGCTCCTGTGGCAAAAATCCAGAGCAGTGAGGAGGTATGTGTGTGAGACAACCATCCATTCAGCTCCGTTCTGAGGTAAGAGGGTGGAGGGTAGCATCTCAGCCCGGGGCACTGACAGTACCACCTCCTCCTCCTCCTCCTCCTCCTGCAGTTCAAAACAAGGCTAACTCTCCGCCTGGGCCACATCACTACAGTTCAACACCCACCCTCTCCTAGACGGACGATAATGCCACCAGTGGAGAATTGAGCATAAAAACCACAGGTAAACAACAACAGCAACAACAACAACAACAATAATGATAATGATAATAATAACTATAATGGTAATGATAACAATAATAATATAGCTTGCGCCTATGCAGAGGACGTGAACGTAGCACTGCAGGGTCTAAATATAGCAGTCCTCATTGCCCGGCGATGCGAGGACCTGACATCTGCCAACTCGTCAAAGATTCATTGACGTGTGGCAGCAGGGACGATGTAGAGAGGCAGGGCACGCCAGCCTCACCCTCGCTCGGTAGAGGGTAATGGTTTCCTCCCAGACCTGCCCTCTGACGGACAACCCGTGTAACCGTGATCTAAAATAAACAATGTTGCTCCTATCTGTACCTGCGCCAGCCCCACCATCTCCAGGGAGGTCACACACACACACACAGGTCTTACCTAGTGAAGGAATGAACTGGTTTCCAGTTTCGTTAAACACGTACCGTCACCAGAGACGCCACTTCTGTTTTGATCCAAGACTATCAAGACCACTGTCCCCCCACCCTCAACTTTGTGTCGTGGTGACATGACACACCTGAAGGGGACCGTCCAGGAATGGAAACTTCTCCCCCTCCTGTCCTCTCCTCTCTCCAACAGTCGAGCCATGGGCAGGTTTGGACACTATACACCACAACCTACGTAGCAACCGTATGAGAAAATGTGATAAAAAATTCCGTCTTTTAATACGGTAACTAAAGGATGAATATAATGGTGTTCATCATGGTCCACACAAACACTCTGCAGAATGAAGATTGGTTATGTCGACTGAAGATAAAAAGAGTGATAACGTCAAAGGCCACAGGATATATATCATCACGGCAAGTATATAACCACTTTATAAAACGGTGTGGCATTACTGGATTCATGGCTGAAGGTTACTACTGGAAAGCGATAAATAATCAAATGACTAAATAAAGAATCCAAGGCACAGTATGATATTAAGATCGTACTCCGTGACACAAAGTCTTTGATCATCATTCCACATCTATGAAATACGGTCACAGAGAACTGCAGCCTGGGGACGAAGGATCTCAGACGCAAGAGGTGACGGTGGTGAGAATGGCGCAGCAGCCTCATCCTGGACTGTTGGATGAGGTCTAGGGCATGCTTGGAGAGAGGCGAGACGATAATGTGTGTGTTGCGGGTTGTGCATACACACACACACACACACACACACACACACACACAAAAGCCTAGGCCACTACGCTATCGCGAGCAACCGCACCACCATGACAGTAACCATACCAACACCGTACTAAATTATTCTTTCAACTCCGTATTCATATTGAAGAAACATCTCAAATACCACAACCAATGAAAATGTTTCATGGGTCTGATGAAGAAAAGTTGAAAGTTAGAGAAAAACAGCTCTGAAGTACTTAAATATTTGGACCAATTAAATCGTAACAAATCCAACGGCCCAGATAACTTAGCGCCAAGATTTTTAAAGGAGGATAGCTGATATACTCCATAACAAAAATATTCAACAAATCTCTATCGGATGGTCAGGTGCCAACTGTCTGGAAATTAGTAAATGTTACCCTATACATAAAAAAGACTGGCTGGAAACATAAAAAAGGAGATAAAAAGAGTGCCTTGAACTACTGCCCAATAAGCCTTACTTCAGTGTTAGGTAAAAATGATGGAAAAATTACTACAAGATAAAAATTGTCACGTTTCTAGAACACATGATTATATCGGACAATCAACACGGTTTCCGTGTTGATCCTGCCTGACGAATTTGCCGGAATCTTTTAATGTTATTTATCAGAACTGAGACGAAGATTTATCGTCTGATGTAGTATATTTAGATTTCTAAAAAGCTTTAGATAAAATACACCTCACAGGAGACTTTTACATAAGCTCAAAGCACACGGAATCGGTTAAGAAATCTGTACGTGCATCAGAGACTGGTTTATTGGAAGAAAGCAGCGTGTAGCATTAAAAGGCGAAGCCAAAGATTGGCTAGACGTAACGAGAGGTATGCCACAGGGGTCAGTCCTAGGCCCAATTCTTTTCATAATATACTTTAATGATTTAGAACTCGGTCTCGTATGTAAGATCTCCAAGTTTGCTGACGATACAAAACTAGGAGGTTGAACTGTAAACAGGCGGGACTGCGAAATAATTCCAAGAGATCTTAATGTACCAGCAAAGTGGTGAAAAAGATGACAAATGAAGTTTCACAGAGACAAGTGTAAAGTTATGTACGTTGGAGACAACAATATACGTTACGAATACAAACTATTCGGAAACTCTCCAATCAAATTACGTGAAGAAAAGGACCTTGCAGTTGACATAAGCAACAATATGAAATACCCTAAACAGTGTCAAGTACCAAGTAAAAAAGGCAAGCCAATGTTAGGTTTCATAGCCAGGAACATAGATCATAAGACATTAGAAAAAGTTTTGACACTTTATCACTTTAGAATTCTCTAGTAAGACAACACCTTGAATATACAGTCCAGTTTTGGTCCCCAAACAATAAAAAAGACGAGGAAATATTAGAGCAAGTACAAAGACGCGCGACAAAACTGATCCCATCCCTTAGAAATCTGGCATACGTAGAGATGATAAAACGATTGGATCTTTTCTCCCTTAAAAACGGTAGACTTCGCGGCGACTTAATCTCAAAAGTGTTTAGAATTCTGAACAAGTTCTATGAAGTAAATCACAAACATCTTTTCGAAATACAAGAAAATACGGTTACCAGGGCAAATGGAATAAACTCAAAGCCAAAATATGTAGTATGGATGTGGGAAAAAGAATCTTTTCCTTTAGGTGTGTTGAACACTGGAATAAGTTACCCTCAGACGTAGAGAATGCTAAGACCATAAATAACTCCAAAAGTTGTTTAGACAAATATCGGATAAATTCAGGTATACTCTGAGAAAAGCACTCGAGATAAAGTGTATAAACGACAGCGGTAACGGGGACGCTAGAAGGTTAAATTGCAACAGCGGGGAGTCGGGGACAGCTTAAAAAAACTGCTGAGCGAAATTACATTTTCTTGTCAAGTTAAAATCCCGTTTTTTCTCTTTCCTTTTTACCAGACAACCCAGTTATGGGCAAATCAGGTCTCATGTCTGTCTTTTTCATTTAAACTCATGTTAACCCCACAGCCACCACACCACCAGGACAACCATCAATGCGACCACACAACCATGACAGCCACCACACCACAATACCGGCCATCACACCACTATAGCTACCACACCACCACCACACCACTACCACAGCCACCACATCACCACCACACCACTACCACAGCCACCACATCACCACCACACAACAATAACAGCCATTACATCACCACCACACCACTACCACAGCCACCACACCATCACCACACAACAATAACAGCCATTACATCACCACCACACCACTACCACAGCTACCACACCATCACCACACAACAATAACAGCCATTACATCACCACCACACCACTACCACAGCCACCACACCATCACCACACAACAATAACAGCCATTACATCACCACCACACCACTACCACAGCCACCACACCATCACCACACAACAATAACAGCCATTACATCACCACCACACTACTACCACAGCCACCACACCATCACAACACAACAATAACAGCCATTACATCACCACCACACCACTACCACACCACCAGCACACCATAATAACAGCCACCACATCACCACCACACTACTACCACAGCTACCACACCACCACCACACCACAATAACAGCCACCACATCACCACCACACTTCTACCACAGCTACCACACCACCACCACACCATAATAACAGCCACCACATCACCATAACATCCACCTCACCACTATGACAGCTACCACGTAATCACCATCGCCGCATGTCAGCCATAAACCACCGTCATAGCCACACTGCAACCACCACAGCCATCACACCACCACCACAGCCACATGGCAGTCACTAACCCACCACTATTGCTTCATGACAGTCAACTCGGCCGCATAGAGGACACAATATCACAACCACAGCCAATGGCAGCCACCATCATAGCCACATTGCAACCACCACAGCCATCACACCACTACCACAGCCACATAGTAACTTCCTTATTACCACCACAGCCACATGTCATCCACCATTCCAGTTCCACAGCTAAATAGGAGCCATCACAATACAGCCACAGCCACATTACAGACACTACACGACGACCGCCACAACCATATGAGAGCAACCGCACCACCACCGCAGCCAAATGGCAGCTACCACATCACTACTACAGCCACATGACAGCCACAACAACACCACCACCACCACAGCCACATGACAGCCACAACACCACCACCAACATAGCCATATAGCAGCCATAACAACACCACCACAGCTACATGACAGCCACAACACCACCACCACAGCCACATGACAGCCACAACAACAACACCAAAACCACAGCTACATGACAGCCACAAGAACACCTTCACCACAGCCACATGACAGCCACAACACCACCACGGACACATAGCAGCCATAACAACACCACCACAGACACATAGCAGCCATAACAACACCACCACAGCCACATGGCTGCCACAGCAACACCACCACCACAGCTACATGACAGCCACAACACCACCACCACCACCACAGCTACATGACAGCCACAACAACACCACCACCACAGCCACATGGCAGCCACTACAACATCAACACCACAGCCACATGGCAGCCACCACAACAACACCACCACCACAGCCACATGGCAGCCACCACAACACCACACCACAGCCACAGCCACATGGCAGCCACCACAACAACACCACCACCACAGCCACATGGCAGCCACCACAACACCACCACCACCACCACCACCACAGCCACATGGCAGCCACCACAAAAACACCACCACCACCACAGCCACATGGCAGCCACCACAACAACACCACCACCACAGCCACATGGCAGCCACCAATAACAACACCACCACCACAGCCACATGGCAGCCACCACAACACCACCACCACAGCCACATGGCAGCCACCACAACAACACCACCACCACAGCCACATGGCAGCCACCGTGACTGAAGAGTTAGCTGCGGTCAACAGCACGTGCCGGGGATGGGATATAGGGGGGTAGGGTTGGGTGGGGGCAGCAGCAGCAGCAGCAGCTGCTGCTGTATCGGCCGAGTTAAAGGGGAGCCAACCTGCCCGCCTGCCACAAGCACTCTTCCTCCTCCTCCTCCTCCTCCTCATGCACTCACTCTCTCACTCATCCTTCCTCAATCACTCATTTGCTCACGCACATTAACCCCATATCTCATCAATAACCCGACGGCTGATTCAACCGAGTTACTTACTCATGTACCCACCTGACCTACCAGTTCCAGATCCTCACACTTCCTCAACCCATCACACCTACCTCACGCCTCACTTACCCACTCGACCCATCACAACAACTTTACGACTCATTTATCCACCCGATCCATCATTCCTACCTCACGCCTCACTTACCCACTCGACCCATCACAACAACTTTACGACTCATTTATCCACCCGATCCATCATTCCTACCTCATGCCTCATTTACCGCTCGACCCATCACAACAACTTTACGACTCATTTATCCACCCGATCCATCATTCCTACCTCATGCCTCATTTACCGCTCGAACTCACATACCCCTCATGCCTCTTTTGCCCTTTCGACCAATCATACCCATCTAACACGACTCATGTACCCACTCCATCAAAAATACCCATCTACATGACTCATTCACTCACTCGACCCATAACATACACCCTAGACCTCGTTAATCGATAATCCTTAATGTATATTCCTAATCTTGTCTCTCTCTCTCTCTCTCTCTCTCTCTCTCTCTCTCTCTCTCTCTCTCTCTCTCTCTCTCTCTCATGAAGTCACCTTCTTCCTTCACACATTCGACCTTACCCTCAAACAATCGACATCACCTTCACACATTCAGCCTCACTCTGACGCATTCGACCTTATCCTCACATATTCTGCCTCACCTTCACAATACCACCACCACTTAAAATTCTCGCATCCACTTTGATTTTCTCACTCGCACTTAACTCTCAGATTAAGACATATGTTCACTTCATCTATCCACTTTAAGACTGAATTTTCCCTACACACAAAGTTCTACCATGTACTCAAAATTCCTCAAAATGATATTTCCTTGCCTTATATTTTTCCCTAAATATACACGTGATCTTCCTAGACACGAACTGCTCCCTCACATGCTCAAACCTCCCTTACACAATCAAACCTCCCTATAAACTCAAATCAGTCTTATACACTTAAATCTTCCTCAAACACTCAAATTTCCTTTATACACTCAAAACTCCCTTAGACACTCAAATCTCTCTGTACACTCAAACCATCCTTTATACACTCAAACTTCTCTTAAACACTCAGATTTCTTTTATACACTCAAACCTTCCTTCAACAATCAAACTTCCTTTATACACTCAAGCATCCCTTAATTAAGACCTCAAGCTTCATTTATCCACTCAAACATTTTACTCTCAGACTTCTTTCATAAAATCAAACCTCCATTATACGCTGAACTCTTCCTTAAACACTGAAGCCTCCCTTATACACTTAAACCTCCGTCAAACAGTCAAACCTCCCTTAAACATTCAAATCGTTCTTATACATCTAAACTTCCTTTATATAATCAAACCTTCCATATGCACTCAAACCTTCCTTATGCACTCAAACCTTCCTTATGCACTCAAACCTTCCTTATGCACTCAAACCTTCCTTATACACTTAAACCGTCCTCATACACTCAAACTGCCCATATACACTAAAACCTTCCTTAAACACGAAAACCTCCCTTGTAAACTTAAACCTTCTCTAAAACTCAAATTTCCCTCCCTAAAACTCTAATCTCCCTTACGCTCAAACCACCCTCGTAAAAGCCGTTTTTGCATACTTAAATGTCCCATATAATGCCCTCTCCCTTAAACACTTAACCCTCCCTGCTATACTTAGACTTCCCTCATACACTCATTCAAATCCAGTTCACTCAAACCTCCTTTATAAATTCAATTTTACCTCACACACTCAAACCTCCGTTATACACTCAACCTCATTCATACACTCGTATCTCCCTTATACAGTCAGCCTTATTCATACACTCAAAACTCCCTTATACACTCATATCTCCCTTATACAGTCAGCCTCATTCATACACTCAAACCTCCCTTATACACTCAACCTCATCCATAAACTCAAATCTACCTTATACACTCAGCCTCATTCATACACTCAAACCTCCCTTATACACTCAACCTCACTCATACACTCAAATCTCCCTTATACACTCAATCTCATTCGTACACTCAAACCTCCCTTATACACTCAGCTTCATTCATACACTCAAATCTCCCTTATACACTCAACCTCACTCATACACTCAAACCTCCCTTATACACTCAATCTGATTCATACAGTCAAATCTCCCTTATACAATCACACTTCATGCAGTGAAGCTTTCCTCGTATACTTGATGCACCCTCATGCTTATAAGCTTCTCTACACACACACACACACACACACACACACACACACACACACACACACACACACACACACACACACGCACACACACACACACACGCAAGCGCTTCCGTGGTGTAGTGGTTAGAGTGACTGACTATGAATCACCATTGGCCCTAGGATTCGAATGTTGAGTGTGGCAGTTGGCCTTCACTCAACCCAGGTGTTCATAACCATATACACAAATCCACATACAAATAGATACATACATGTGTACAGCCACGAATTTAAAGCAAGAGAAAGGACTATGACAGGCAAACATAAACAGTCAAGCATGAGCACACACATGAATATACTCAAACAAAATTCAACATGTAGAAATACGGATAGCCAAACATAAACATAAAATGATACATTTATGGAAATAGGCACAAACGTACAAGTCAGCACAAAAACACATGCACACAAAATGTGATCCAGAAACATACATACACACAGATATACAGACAGACAGACAGACAGACAGACAGACAGACACACACACACAAATACTATACACAAGATTACTCCCCTCACACAAAGCTAAAACAAGCATCTCAAATTTAGTCACCGCACTCCAAGTGGCACAAAGAACTAACACAAAAGGTCCAAACGAAGGCAAGAAAGATCGTGAGACAATGAAGAGCTGAGTCACAGTGAGAGGCACAAGGTGCAAAATCTGATGACCAAAGAAGAGTGACAGTAATTCCTGTCGCAGCTGCACAAAT
This sequence comes from Panulirus ornatus, assembly GCF_036320965.1. Lineage (NCBI taxonomy): Eukaryota > Metazoa > Arthropoda > Malacostraca > Decapoda > Palinuridae > Panulirus > Panulirus ornatus. Next base: position 5,550,551 of record NC_092256.1, on the reverse strand, counting down.
ACTGAAGGTCATGAGAGGGACCTGGTCCGGTCGAGCAAAAGGCTTGTTAAGAAGTCAGATGTTGAGCCACAAGACCTTACTACCCTTACCACGTCCTTCTCTTTTCTTAACTTCCTCTTGCTCACCGCAATCCCCAGGAGCCCTCTAACAACTCCCTCCCAAGTTCTTCAACTCCCAAAACCTTTCCCTCCGATCAACAATCAACAGAGATTTTTCGTGGCTTTATTTCCAGCCACCGAGCTAGGAAATCAGCGACTTTGGGTTTGTTTCAAAATACATTGCAGCGAGAATACGTATTCTATACGTCCAGCAACCGACGTACATATTACATAGCACAAGCTTCTTGCGTCCAACGATTCGAAGTATTATATTTTTTAATATACTTTGTCGCTGTCTCCCGCGTTTGCGAGGTAGCGCAAGGAAACAGACGAAAGAAATGGCCCAACCCCCCCCCCCATACACATGTATATACATACGTCCACACACGCAAATATACATACCTACACAGCTTTCCATGGTTTACCCCAGACGCTTCACATGCCTTGATTCAATCCACTGACAGTACGTCAACCCCGGTATACCACATCGCTCCAATTCACTCTATTCCTTGCCCTCCTTTCACCTTCGAAGTAAATACATGTAATACTGTACACACGTTTCATGTCTGGCAACACAAGGGATTACAGAGCGTCATGATTTGGGGAAACTCAGTCATGATGGGAAATACATGGAAAAAAATCCTCTCTGGGACAGTGAGGGAGGAAACGCCGCACTGCAAGCATTTCACACGTCAAGCATTTCAGTTGAACAATATGTTGATACATGCCCGGCCGTCCGGCAACCACATTCCTGTTTCGTACATCACGCAGTCTGAAGCAAATCGTCGATGTGTTTCTACCTAAGTATACAGTATAGTGTGAGACGTCTACATTCTTAGGGTTAACTTGTGCCGAGATTTTGCCACTAAGCAATATACCAGAAGCACTCACCACAAGAACATTGCCTTACGAAGAGTTGTGAGAGATTCCAGTTCAGTTTGAAGAGCAAGATAGAGAGACTGTGCGTATTTATGGACTGAATACCAGCAACCGATGTGTATGTGAAGCAAGAAGAAAAGGCAGCAACCTGGGCTAGGAAGGGGAACTTAAACAGCCACTGTAATGCTGGCTTACTGCACCGCTGTTACTAATCCTAGGCGTCATCCAAACGTCGTACCTCACTGGTCGGAGACCGACTGTCACCCACTACCTGTGCCTCAGTAAGTCTTGCTGCCGATACATATGCAAAAAAAGGTCTACACTGAAGAAATATTCAAGCGTCCAGCTCCCAATGAAAATACACAGCGACAAGAACCGCCATACATCTAGGAAACGTCGTAAGACCAGTAACCGCGTGATGAACATGAACACAAAATAATACATCTAGTGATAAACACTTCATACACCCGAACCAGCCAGAGAAAATACACGATTTTACCTGCCTCATACGTCTGGCAAAAGAGGATTACAAAATGCCATTGGCTGAGCTTAGGCAAATTTCCAAATCCAAAACAAAGACAATAACACACACACATACACACACACACACACACAAGAGTATGAAACCTCCTCCTAATAGAGTCCAATAGTAATTACACCTACACTCACACACACAAACATCCTGTCTGCCAGGGTTATAAAAGTATAGCCGCAAAAACCTGTGTTCAAGAAACCACACACACCTAATCAAAACCTACACATCTGTACACTACCTTCTAACCTTTCCATTTCTAAACATTCTTCTTCCTTATTTCCCATCCAATAAAAAGTAATACGTCTGCGTGTGTCCCGGGTTCGATCCTGGCTGTTGGAGGTTTCTATGTTCTATGAAAGTGCGCGTTCATATGCACTTTGTCCATATTCATATACCTCCGCGCTGTAGTTAGGTTCGGTAAAATGCTATCTGCTGGCTGTGTGAGCCTGATGGGAAATGACCGGCGTAGACCCCGTTGCTCACCAACGTGAGACGAAGGGTATTCGAGTACATAGTATTCGAAGTCATTTCCCTGTTAGGAGCGATCATAGCCTCACGGAAGCATTCCAGCCAGTTGCACAGGTGTCCCGGGTTCAATCCTGGCTGTTGGAGATTTGTATGTTCTATGAAAGTGCGCGTTCATATGCACTTTGTTCATATATATATATATATATATATATATATATATATATATATATATATATATATATACATATGTTTCATCCCAAGCGTCTGGTAAATGAAGAAATATGTACTGCTCTCGCCTCATACGTCTGGCAACCGAAGAAAAACATAGTGTTCTCATCTCATACGTCTGGCAACTGGAGAAACACGTAACGCTTTCACCCTATACGTCTGACATCTGAAGATATACATATTGCTCTCACCTCATACGTCTGACAACCGAGGATATACAGAATGCTCGCGCCTCATACGCCTGGCAACTAAAGACACTACATATTCATCATTTCACATGTGGCAACATACCTCACATATACGGCACCTGGGGATAATGTACACAGTGGTATTTACCTCCTCAAATTCGCACATGAGTAATATTCACGATGATCACCGCCATACACTTCACCTAAGGTAACCATGTGTTGATCCCACTACATCTGAGAACTCGGGGGAATCGCTCTCCGGTACCACATATATACGTCTGAGAACTGAGAAAAATTTAATGTGTCATTTCCTCGTGCGTCTAGCAACACCAATATAAATGGCTATGATAAATGGATATTTTTCTCTGTAAATCACACTCGACACATCACGCGTGACAGACGGGAAGTCTGAATTCAAGTGTCACTGCAATCCTTAGGTTCCTTTCAAGAGTAACGCTCCCCCTGGTGATGTACGTGACACTGAATGTCATATAACTATAACTCTAATACTGAGTAACACTGGAGGGATTGCATTGGCAAATATGATATTTCATTAATATGTTTGAGTAGTTGGTTTGACAAAATTTCCAATCTTGTAAAGATTATCAATGCTGTGAATTATAATTATCGTGATATTAAAATGTCATGTGGTGCTGACTGGATGAGAGATATATGGACCTCTCCACATTATATATATATATATATATATATATATATATATATATATATATATATATATATATATATATATATATATGGTAGAGGATGTGTGGATCAGGTGTTTGCTTTGAAGAATGTATGTGAGAAATACTTAGAAAAGCAAATGGATTTGTATGTAGCATTTATGGATCTGGAGAAGGCATATGATAGAGTTGATAGAGATGCTCTGTGGAAGGTATTAAGAATATATGGTGTGGGAAGCAAGTTGTTAGAAGCAGTGAAAAGTTTTTATCGAGGATGTAAGGCATGTGTACGTGTAGGAAGAGAGGAAAGTGATTGGTTCTCAGTGAATGTAGGTTTGCGGCAGGGGTGTGTGATGTCTCCATGGTTGTTTAATTTGTTTATGGATGGGGTTGTTAGGGAGGTGAATGAGGGGAAAGAGGGGCAAGTATGAAGTCTGTTGGGGATGAGAGAGCTTGGGAAGTGAGTCAGTTGTTGTTCGCTGATGATACAGCGCTGGTGGCTGATTCATGTGAGAAACTGCAGAAGTTGGTGACTGAGTTTGGTAAAGTGTGTGAAAGAAGAAAGTTAAGAGTAAATGTGAATAAGAGCAAGGTTATTAGGTACAGTAGGGTTGAGGGTCAAGTCAATTGGGAGGTAATTTTGAATGAAGAAAAACTGGAGGAAGTAAAGTGTTTTAGATATCTGGGAGTGGATCTGGCAGCGGATGGGACCATGGAAGCGGAAGTGGATCATAGGGTGGGGGAGGGGGCGAAAATTTTGGGAGCCTTGAAGAATGTGTGGAAGTCGAGAACATTATCTCGGAAAGCAAAAATGGGTATGTTTGAAGGAATAGTGGTTCCAACAATGTTGTATGGTTGCGAGGCGTGGGCTATAGATAGAGTTGTGCGCAGGAGGATGGATGTGCTGGAAATGAGATGTTTGAGGACAATGTGTGGTGTGAGGTGGTTTGATCGAGTAAGTAACGTAAGGGTAAGAGAGATGTGTGGAAATAAAAAGAGCGTGGTTGAGAGAGCAGAAGAGGGTGTTTTGAAGTGGTTTGGGCACATGGAGAGGATGAGTGAGGAAAGATTGACCAAGAGGATATATGTGTCGGAGGTGGAGGGAACAAGGAGAAGAGGGAGACCAAATTGGAGGTGGAAAGATGGAGTGAAAAAGATTTTGTGTCATCGGGGCCTGAACATGCAGGAGGGTGAAAGGAGGGCAAGGAATAGAGTGAATTGGAGCGATGTGGTATACCGGGGTTGACGTGCTGTCAGTGGATTGAATCAAGGCATGTGAAGCGTCTGGGGTAAGCCATGGAAAGCTGTGTAGGTATGTATATTTGCGTGTGTGGACGTATGTATATACATGTGTATGGGGGGGGTTGGGCCATTTCTTTCGTCTGTTTCCTTGCGCTACCTCGCAAACGCGGGAGACAGCGACAAAATATAATAAAAAAAAAACAAAAAAAATATATATATATATACATATTATCCCTGGGGATTGGGGATTAAGGATACTTCCCACGTACTCCCTGCGTGTCGTAGAAGGCGACTAAAAGGGGAGGGAGCGGGGGGGGGGGGGGGCTGGAAATCCTCCCCTCTCGTTTTTTTTTTTAATTTTCCAAAAGAAGGAACAGAGGGGGCCAGGTGAGGATATTCCAAAAAAGGCCCAGTCCTCTGTTCCTAACGCTACCTCGCTAACGCGGGAAATGGGGAATACTTTAAAAGAAAATATATATATATATATATATATATATACATATGTATGTCTGTGTGTGTTTATCTATGTGTACATTGAGATGTACAGTGAGATGTATATATATATATATATATATATATATATATATATATATATATATATATATATATATATATATATATACATATAAGTAGGGCATGAGAAGAAAGATCATGAGAGGCATGTGTTTTGGGAGCAGCTGAGTGAGTGTGTTAGTAGTTTTGATGCACGAGACCGGGTTATAGTGATGGGTGATTTGAATGCAAAGGTGGGAAATGTGGCAGTTGAGGGAATAATTGGTGTACAAGGGATGTTCAGTGTTGCAAATGGAACCGGAAGAGCTTGTAGATTTATGTGCTGAAAAAGGACTGGTGATTGGGAATACCTGGTTTAAAAAGAGAGATATACATAACTATACGTATGTAAGTAGGAGAGATGGCCAGAGAGCGTTATTAGATTACGTGTTAATTGAAGGGCGCGCGAAAGAGAGACTTTTGGATGTTAATGTGCTGAAAGGTGCAACTGGAGGGATGTTTGATCATTATCTTGTGGAGGCGAAGGTAAAGATTTGTAGAGGTTGTCAGAAAAGAAGAGAGAGTGTTGGGGTGAAAAGAGTGGTGAGAGTAAGTGAGCTTGGGAAGGAGACTTGTGTGAGGAAGTACCATAAGAGACTGAGTACAGAATGGAAAAAGGTGAGAACAAAGGACGCAAGGGGAGTGGGGGAGGAATGGAATGTATTTAGGGAGGCAGTGGTGGCTTGCGTAAAAGATGCCTGTGGCTTGAGAAGCGTGGGTGGTGGGCAGATTAAGAAGGGTAGTGAGTGATGGGATGGAGATGTAAGATTATTAGTGAAGGAAAAGAGAGAGGCATTTGGACGATTTTTGCAGGGAAAAATGCAAATGAGTGGGAAATGTATAAAAGAAAGAGGCAGAAGGTCAAGAGAAAGGTGCAAGAGGTGAAAAAGAGGGCAAATGAGAGTCGGGGTGAGAGAGTATCATTAAATTTATGGAGAATTAAAAAAGATGTTTTGGAAGGAGGTAAATAAAAGGCGTAAGAAAAGGGAACAAATAGGAATTTCAGTGAAGGGGGCTAATGGGGAGGTGATAACAAGTAGTGGTGATTTGAGAAATATGATAGAGTGACAGACATAGGTTGTTTTGGTCGAGGTGGTGTGCAAAGTGAGAGGGTTAGGGAAAATGATTTGGTAAACAGAGAAGAAGTAGTAAAAGCTTTGCAGAAGATGAAAGCTGGCAAGTCAGCGGGTTTGGAGGGTATTGCAGTGGAATTTATTAAAAAACGGCGTGACTGTATTGTTGACTGGTTAGTAAGGTTTTTTAATGTATGCATGACTCATGGTGAGTGACTGAGGATTGGCGGAATGCTTGCATAGTGCCATTGTACAAAGGCAAAGTGGATAAAAGTGAGTGCTCAAATTACAGAGGTATAAGTTTTTTAAGTATTTCTGGTAAATTATATGGGAGGGTATTGATTGAGAGGGTGAAGGCATGTAAAGAGCATCAGATTGGGGTAGAGTAGTGTGGTTTCAAAAGTGGTAGAGGATGTGTGGATCAAGTGTTTGCTTTGAACAATGCATGTGAGAAATACATAGAAAAGCAAATGGATTTGTATGTACCATTTATGGATCTGGAGAAGGCATATGATAGAGTTGATAGAGGTGCTATGTGGAAGGTATTAAGAATATATGGTGTGGGAGGCAAGTTGTTAGAAGCAGTGAAAAGTTTTTATCGAGGATGTAAGGCATGTGTACGTGTAGGAAGAGAGGAAAGTGATTGGTTCTCAGTGAATGTAGGTTTGCGGCAGAGATGTGTGATGTCTCCATGGTTATTTAATTTGTTTATGGATGGGGTTGTTAGGGAGGTGAATGCAAGAGTTTTGGAGAGGGGTGCAAGTATGCAGTCTGTTGTGGATGAGAGAGCTTGGGAAGTGAGTCAGTTGTTGTTCGCTGATGATACAGCGCTGGTGGCTGATTCGTGTGAGAAACTGCAGATGGTGACTGAGTTTGGTAAAGTGTGTGAAAGAAGAAAGCTGAGAGTAAATGTGAATATGAGCAAGGTTATTAGGTACAGTAGGGTTGAGGAACAAGTTAATTGGGAGGTAAGTTTGAATGGAGAAAAACTGGAGGAAGTGAAGTGTTTAAGATATCGGGGGGTGGATTTGGTAGCGGATGGAACTATGGAAGCGGAAGTGAATCATAGGGTGGGGGAGGGGGCGAAAGTTCTGGGAGCGTTGAAGAATGTGTGGAAGTCGAGAACATTATCTCGGAAAGCAAAAATGGGTATGTTTGAAGGAATAGTGGTTCCAACAATGTTATATGGTTGCGAGGCGTGGGCTATGGATAGAGTTGTGCGGAGGAGGGTGGATATACTGGAAATGAGATGTTTGAGGACAATATGTCCTATGAGGTGGTTTGATCGAGTATGTAATCATAGGGTAAGCGAGATGTTTAGTAGTAAAAAGAGTGTGGTTGAGAGAGCAGAAGACGGTGTTTTGAAATGGTTTGGTCACATGGAGAGAAGGAGTGAGGAAAGATTGATAAAGAGGATATATGTGTCAGAGGTGGAGGGAACGAGAAGTGGGAGACCAAATTGGAGATGGAAAGATGGAGTTAAAAAGATTTTGAGTGATCGGGGCCTGAACATGCAGGAGGGTGAAAGGCCTGCTGTCAATGGATTGAATCAGGGCATGTGAAGCGTCTGGGGTAAACCATGGAAAGTTCTGCGTGGCCTGGATGTGGAAAAGGAGCTGTGGTTTCGGGCATTATTGCATGACAGCTAGAGACATGGAATAACAACCCCCTCCCCCCTCAGTGTGCGAGGTAGCGCTAGGAAAAGACAACAAAGGCCCCATTCGCTCACACTCAGGCTCTAGCTGTCATGTAATAATGCACCGAAACAACAGCTCCCTTTCCACATCCAGGCCCGACAGAACTTTCCATGGTTTACCCCAGACGCCTCACATACCCTGGTTCAATCCACTGACAGCACGTCGACCACGGTATACCACATCGTTCCAATTCACTCTATTCCTTGCAAGCCTTTCACCCTCCTGCATGTTCAGGAACCCATCACTCAAAATCTTTTTCACTCCATCTTTCCACCTCCAATTTGGTCTCACACTTCTCCTCGTTCCCTCCACCTCTCACACATATATCGTCTTGGTCTATATTTCCTCACTCATTCTCTCCATGTGACCAAACCATTTCAAAACATCCTCTCCTGTTCTCTCAACCACACTCTTTATTTCCACACATCTCTCTTACTCTTACATTACTTACTCGATCAAACCACCCACACCACATATTGTCCTCAAACATCTCATTTCCAGTACATCCACGCTCCTGCGCACAACTCTATCCATAGCCCACGCCTCGCAACCGTACAACATTGTTGGAACCACTATTCCTTCAAACATACCCATTTTTGCTTTCCGAGATAATGTTCTCGACTTCCAAACATTCTTCAAGGCTCCCAGAATTTTCGCCCTCTCCCCCACCCCATGATTCACTTCCGCTTCCACGGTTCCATCCGCTGCCAGATCCACTCCCAGATATCTAAAACACTTTACCTCCTCCAGTTTCTCTCCATTCAAACTTACCTCCCAATTGACTTGACCCTCAACCCTACTGTACCTAATAACCTAGCTCATATTCACATTTACTCTCAACTTTCTTCTTTCATACATTTTACCAAACTCAGTCACCAGCTTCTGCAGTTTCTCACATGAATCAGCCACCAGCGCTGTATCATCAGCGAACAACAACTGACTCACTTCCCAAGCTCTCTCATCCACAACAGACTGCATACTTGCCCCTCTTTCCAAAACTCTTGCATTCACCTCCCTAACAACCCCATCCATAAACAAATTAAACAACCATGGAGACATCACGCACCCCTGCCGCAAACCTACATTTAGTGAGAACCAATCACTTTCCTCTCTTCCTACACGTCCACATGCCTTACGTCCTCGATAAAAACTTTTCACTGCTTCTAACAACTTGCCTCCCACACCATATATTCTTAATACCTTCCACAGAGCATCTCTATCAACTCTATCATATGCCTTCTCCAGATCCATAAATGCTACATAGAAATCCATTTGCTTTTCTTAGTATTTCTCACATACATTCTTCAAAGCTAGCACCTGATCCACACATCCTGTACCACTTCTGAAACCACACTGCTCTTCCCCAATCTGATGCTCTGTACATGCCTTCACCCTCTCAATCAATACCCTCCCATATAATTTACCAGGAATACTCAACAAACTTATACCTCTGTAATTTGAGCACTCACTCTTATCCCCTTTGCCTTTGTACAATGGCACTATGCAAGCATTCCGCCAATCCTCAGGCACCTCACCATGAATCATACATATATTAAATAACTTTACCAACCAGTCAACAATACAGTCACCCCCTTTTTTAATAAATTTCACTGCAATATCATCCAAACCTTCTGCCTTACCGGCTTTCATCTTCCGCAAAGCTTTTGCTACCTCTTCTCTGTTTACCAAATCATTTTCCCTAACCCTCTCACTTTGCACACCACCTCGAACAAAACACCCTATATCTGCCACTCTATCATGAAACACATTCAACAAACCTTCAAAATACTCACTCCATCTCCTTCTCACATCACCACTATTTGTTATCACCTCCCCATTAGCCCCCTTCACTAAAGTTCCCATTTGCTCCCTTGTCTTACGCACTTTATTTACCTCCTTCCAAAACATCTTTTTATTCTCCCTAAAGTTTAATGATATTCTCTGACCCCAACTCTCATTTGCCCTCTTTTTCACCTCTTGCAACTTTCTCTTGACCTCACGCCTCTTATTTTATACATCTCCTACTCATTTGCATTGTTTCCCTGCAAAAATCGTCCAAATGCCTCTCTCTTCTCTTTCATCCCACCACTCACTACCCTTTCTGATCAACCCACCTACCACGCTTCTCATGCCACAAGCATCTTTTGCGCAAGCCATCACTGCTTCCCTAAATACATCCCATTCCTCCCCCACTCCCCTTACCTCCTTTGTTCTCACCTTTTTCCATTCTGTACTCAGTCTCTCCTGGTACTTCTTCAAACAAGTCTCCTTCCCAAGCTCACTTACTCTCACCACTCTCTTCACCCCAACATTCTCTCTTCTTTTCTGAAAACCCTTACAAATCTTCTCCTTCGCCTCCACAAGATAATGATCAGTCATCCCTCCAGTTGCACCTCTCAGCACATTAACATCCAAAAGTCTCTCTTTTGCGCGCCTATCAATTAACACGTAATCCAATAAGGCTCTCTGGCCATCTCTCCTACTTACATATGTATACGTATGTATATGTCGCTTTTCAAACCAGGTATTCCTAATCACCAATCCTTTTTCAGCACATGAATCTACAAGCTCTTCATCATTTCCATTTACAACACTGAACACCCCATGTATACCAATTATTCCCTCATCTGCCACATTACTCACCTTTGCATTCAAATCACCCATCACTATAACCCGGTCTTGTGCATCAAAACCACTAACACACTCATTCAGCTGCTCCCAAAACATTTGCCTCTCATGATCTTTCTTCTCATGCCCAGGTCCATATGCACCAATAATCACCCATCTCTCTCCATCAACTTTCAGGTTTACCCATGTCAATCTAGAATTTACTTTCTTACGCTCTATCACATACTCCCACAACTCTTGTTTCAGGAGTAGTGCTACTCCTTCCCTTGCTCTTGTCCTCTCACTAACCCCTGACTTTACTCCCAAGACATTCCCAAACCACTCTTCCCCTTTACCCTTGAGCTTCGTTTCACTCAGAGCCAAAACCTCCAGGTTCCTTTCCTCAAACATACTACCTATCTCTCCTTTTTTCTCATTTTGGTTACATCCACACACATTTAGACACCCCAATCTGAGCCTTCGAGGAGGATGAGCTCTCCCCGCGTGACTCCTTCCTCTGTTTCCCCTTTTAGAAAGTTAAAATACAAAATATATATATATAAATACAAAGAATTATAATCTTAATGTTACTGATGGTCTGTATAAATTAGATAACTTTATTCTTGATAAAATTTGTAAAATGATAAGTTTACGATACGCTTTTGGACAATCATATGCTTACCAAATGGCATCCTAGCTACGTTTCTTCGTTGTATATCAACTGACTGATATATTGCTCACTTGTGTCTCCCTTGATGATGTGATTATTACACGAAAGTGCACTTGGGAGCTTATCGTGTTTCATTTTCCCCGTGGACTCATAGGAATATCTTGATCACTCGCAAAATTGTGATCCTTTCTAATATATATATATATATATATATATATATATATATATATATATATATATATCGTGTCGGTGCGTATACGTATTTATATGTGTATGTGATTGGATGTATCTGTCCTTGTTTGTTTCCTGGCGCTATCTCACTAACTCACTAACGCAGGATAGAGCGATCAAAACTAATATCAATGATAAAGTGAAAAATTTGTTGCGTAGTGCAGAGGTATCTGCATAATTATTCCATTGGTGTAGTAGTGAATCTGGAATTATGGAGTAGATAAATAAAGACAGAAAATTGTGTGTGGATACATAACTGGACAGCCACGTATATAAAGAGGACGTTCAGCCCAGAGGATAGTGAGTGATGATCGGGAACTGTGTGAGGCGTGAGGGCCATGTGTCCGGAGCCCCACATAAGCGTGACAGATCCTCGCGGAAGAATCATCCAGCAAATTCTTAATATTCGTAAAATCTTATCATCTGCCTTGAGGAAGATGGTGCGTCACTCGACGTTCTCTTCGTCCTCCATCTATCCAGGGGATGAAGCTCATTGTGAGACACCTCTCGTGCCACATGGTGATACTTGCTGGTCGCCACGAGGAAAGATGAAACAAGGAGACCCAAGCGCTGCTGTGATAACTCACATCTTCAGGGATACAGAGACAGTCTGTCTCCCTGAAGATGTGAATCATCATGACAGCGCTCGGATCTTCGTGTTCCATTTCCCTTCTGGTTACCATCACATTCCCGAATCACAGATTCTTTTGTGAATCATCTACAACACAGTGACACATCCTCATGCGAACCAATGCTGTGTACGAGTAGAAGGGACGTATCTACTCAAGCCATGTTGAAGCATCCAACAGAGGAATCCAAAAGCTGACGAGACAAGATGCCTTCTCCAGCAGCCATTGCTGCTCCACATATGAAGACCAGCCCGCAGAAGAGCCTCTGACATGACCAAATGAACACCAGGAACAACTGAATGTCAATCATTGGCTTCTTCACTCTATATAGCCAGACTCATCCTGCAGTAGTTGCTAACCTATCACTCTGGTGGCGTGGGGAGGCTGTGAGGTGTGACATGATCACATCATCCCGCTTCTTGCCTCATCACGTATGTCAAGGTGCCACGGAGTTGGCTCTCTCTGGGTCCGAATGGGGAAAAATATGTGACAGAATATTTATTCTAGCGCGAAGCGCTCACCTCAGGAAAACACAGAATTATAAAGAAAGAAAATCGTTTGAGTTACGTGTTGTCAAGCGTTATGTTTGAGGAATGATTGCATCATTGTGGACTGAAAGTCAGCAGCCCAAGTGCGGGTGGAGCAGAGAGACAGGACGGCTACGTGGACCAAAGGAGTGACACTTGACCCAAGTGACCCAAGTGGGTAGTACTGGTAATATACCTCTCTGATAGGTAGCTGTCCATCAAATATTTCCTACCTGAGAGAGAGAGAGAGAGAGAGAGAGAGAGAGAGAGAGAGAGAGAGAGAGAGAGAGAGAGAGAGAGAATACATCTAGTCTATTTGTATCCCCTAAAAATAATCAAATCAAACAACAACCATCAAAAATGTTGTATCCTCAAGAGAAACGACAATTCCCAAAGAACGTTTCTACCGTCAATTAGCCAGACTCACACCAGAAGACCTCACGTTCCAGAGCTGCTTAAATACCGTGGTCTGAGATCATTCAAAATGATGGGAAGACCTGAGAAAAATAAATCACATGGAGAACTGAACTTGTGTTTCGAATCTTGAGTATCGTGCATCATTACACACAGACCACAAGCGACTGATACCAAATACTGCAGGATCCTGCAAGTAAGGTATGGCCGAGAGGAGGAGAGGAAGCAGCGATCTGGAAGTCTGGTGTGAAAGTCACTGGTAACGGTCGGCTGATCATCATGTCTGCAACATGGAGGAGGCCAGTCAGGATGGCCGGTTACTGTACACTGTAGAAAGCTAGAAGGCTGGATACTGTAGACTGTAGAAAGCTAGATGGATGGATACCGTAGACTGTAGAAAGCTAGATGGATGGATACTGTAGACTGTAGAAAGCTAGATGGATGGATACCGTAGACTGTAGAAAGCTAGAAGGCTGGATACTATAGACTGTAGAAAGCTAGATGGATGGATACCGTAGACTGCAGTAGCCTAGATAGCTGGATGCTGTAGACTGTAGAAAGCTAGATGGATGGATACCGTAGACTGCAGTAGCCTAGATAGCTAGATACTGTAGACTGTAGAAAGCTAGAAGGCTGGATACTGTAGACTGTAGAAAGCTAGAAGGCTGGATACTGTAGACTGCAGAAAGCTAGAAGGCTGGATACCGTAGACTGCAGTAGCCTAGATAGCTGGATACTGTAGACTGTAGAAAGCTAGAAGGCTGGATACTGTACACTGTAGAGAGCTAGATGGATGGATACAGTAGACTGCAGTAGCCTAGATAGCTGGATGCTGTACACTGTAGAAAGCTGGAGACCCATCAGTAGGGCCGGTCACTGTAGATTGTAGCAGATATCAGTCGAGTCTCTGGGTTGTATTAATTGTTATAATGTTGTGTTGGC